>NW_026740048.1:0-7000 GCF_022355385.1 Mustela nigripes | reverse complement strand
TCACCAAAACAAATACCCTCCCCAATGTCCATAATACCACCCCCTTCTCCCTAACCCCCTCCCCCCAACAACCCTCAGTTTGTTTTGTGAGATTAAGAGTCACTTATGGTTTGTCTCCCTCCCAATCCCATCTTCTTTCATTTATTCTTCTCGTACCCACTTAAGCCCCCATGTTGCATCACCACTTCCTCATATCAGGGAGATCATATGATAGTTCTCTTTCTCCGCCTGACTTATTTCGCTAAGCATGATACGCTCTAGTTCCATCCATGTTGTCGCAAATGGCAAGATTTCATTTCTTTTGATGGCTGCATAGTATTCCATTGTATATATATACCACTTCTTCTTGATCCATTCATCTGTTGATGAACATCTAGATTCTTTCCATAGTTTGGCTATTGTGGACATTGCTGCTATAAACATTCGAGTACACGTGCCCCTTTGGATCACTACGTTTGTATCTTTAGGGTAAATACCCAATAGTGCAATTGCTGGGTCATAGGGCAGTTCTATTTTCAACATTTTGAGGAACCTCCATGCTGTTTTCCAGAGAGGTTGCACCAGCTTGCATTCCCACCAACAGTGTAGGAGGGTTCCCCTTTCTCCGCATCCTCGGCAGCATCTGTCATTTCCTGACTTGTTGATTTTAGCCATTCTGACTGGTGTGAGGTGATATCGCATTGTGGTTTTGATTTGTATTTCCCTGATGCCGAGTGATATGGAGCACTTTTTCATGTGTCTGTTCGCCATCTGGATGTCTTCTTTGCAGAAATGTCTGTTCATGTCTTCTGCCCATTTCTTGATTGGATTATTTGTTCTTTGGGTGTTGAGTTTGCTAAGTTCTTTATAGATTCTGGACACTAGTCCTTTATCTGATATGTCGTTTGCAAATATCTTCTCCCATTCTGTCAGTTGTCTTTTGATTTTGTTAACTGTTTCCTTTGCTGTGCAAAAGCTTTTGATCTTGATGAAATCCCAGTAGTTCATTTTTTCCCTTGCTTCCCTTGCCTTTTGCGTTGTTCCTAGGAAGATGTTGCTGCGGCAGAGGTCGAAGAGGTTGCTGCCCGTGTTCTCCTCAAGGATTTTGATGGATTCCTTTCGTACATTGAGGTCCTTCATCCATTTTGAGTCTATTTTTGTGTGTGGTGTAAGGAAATGGTCCAATTTCATTTTTCTGCATGTGGCTGTCCAATTTTCCCAGCACCATTTATTGAAAAGGCTGTCTTTTTTCCATTGGACATTCTTTCCTGCTTTGTCGAAGATTAGTTGACCATAGATTTGAGGGTCTATTTCTGGGCTCTCTATTCTGTTCCATTGATCTATGTGTCTGTTTTTGTGCCAGTACCATGCTGTCTTGATGATGACAGCTTTGTAATAGAGCTTGAAGTCCGGAATTGTGATGCCACCAACGTTGGCTTTCTTTTTCAATATCCCTTTGGCTATTCGAGGTCTTTTCTGGTTCCATATAAATTTTAGAATTATTTGTTCCATTTCTTTGAAAAAGATGGATGGTACTTTGATAGGAATTGCATTAAATGTGTAGATTGCTTTAGGTAGCATAGACATTTTCACAATATTTATTCTTCCAATCCAGGAGCATGGAACATTTTTCCATTTCTTTGTGTCTTTCTCTCACCAGAGTAAAATCTCCATAGGATCAAGAACTCTGTCTGTGATGTCAATCACTATATAGATAACACTGTCATGTAGCAGATGTTCTATAAATATCTGCAAAAAAAAAAAAATGAAGGAAGGAAGTAGAGAAGGAAGGAAGGCAGGAAGAGAGGGAGAAAGGAAGGATATAAAGAACATGAACCAGAAGGTAAAAAAGGATGAAGGAGAGGGAAGGCTGGAGAGAGGAGAACGGAGGGAATTTAACATATTTCTTGAGTGTCTGTGATCAAAACAAACAACATTTACCAGTTTAATGCAAGTAAATGGATATCTGCAGAGCAGAATGGCTATAAAACACAAATGAGAGCCAATAATCCAGTTGAGGAAACAGAGTCAAAGAATGTTAGTTGATAAAGGTCATGGTGAGCTTGGTCACAGCTGCTGGTCTTTGGATAAAATGTAAGTCTGACATAATACTCTTCAGTGAAGTTCAGGTGAACATTTTTAACTGCTGACTAATCTTCACTATGGACTACTCCATAGCAATGTGGACTGAATATAAATTCAATGTGTCCCAACTGATTTTTTCATTCTACTCTCTACATCATGATTTCTTCTTTTATGAATCATGTGATTATTCATCTCATTAAGCCAAAAAAAAAAAAAATGAGAAAGCCCTCCTCTTCCTCATCTACTCTATCCAAGTGGTTTCTAAATCCTATAATTTTCCTCCTAAATTTGTGACAAACTCTTTTTCTCCATTCATACTTGCCCTGCTTTGTTTCAGGTCCATCTTGTTCCCCTGCTAGATTACAATTATGGCTACTTAAAATGTACTTCGTACGTAGGATCCTATGCCTGCTCTTGGAGCTCTCATCCTACAACAAAAATGGAATTTTAAAAATCCAGAAATCATTATGCATCTCCTCGATGGAAAGACTTTAGCACCCCTCCTTTATCAAGTATAAACAGCAGACGTAAAAGTTACCTCATGACCGGTCCTATAAATACCTTCCCTACTTTACATTCCCTATGTTCCCATCATGCCCAACTGTTTCAATTTCCCAAATATACCCTTCTTTTTCTCCTCTCCCTAATCTCCATACAGGTTGATTCTTTTTTTTTTTTTTTTAAGATTTTATTTATTTACTTGACAGACAGAGATCACAAGTAGGCAGAGAGGCAGGCAGAGAGGAGGAAGCAGGCTCCCCGCTAAGCAGAGAGCCCGATGTGGGGCTCGATCCCAGGACCCTGATATCATGACCTGAGCTAAAGGCAGAGGCTTTAACCCACTGAGCCACCCAGGCGCCCCTCCATACAGGTTGATTCTACCTATAATGCCTATCTACCTTTGCATGTATAACTAATTCCTACTCATCTTTCACTTTTCCCAAATTTCTCTTGCATTATATTACACATTTTAGCATCCATGTATAATCCTTTACAGAACTTAACATGATATAGTGTAGTAGGTAATACATTAGTCCTTCTCTATGGAATTCTGAATTCCTGAAGAGCAAAAAGTCTTGTGTGATTCACTTATAACACTGGATGGTACATAGTTGGCTCCTTACAAATATTAAATAACTCAATTTAAAAATCAATTAGTAAATAAACCATCACATTTTATTATCTTATCCATAGAATATTTTTAGGTGATAAGTTTATTTCCGAGTTACTCTCCAATGGTCAAACTTCTAATATTTATTTTAAAAGGAGGAAAAAACATTCCAGGATCCTGCACCTTATTCTACACAAAAATTCACTCTATTTTTTCCCACAGAGAACATGTGTACATGCAAGAACACCTGCCTATAAACTTACTTTTCAGTATATTTAGTTTTCTTATGAGAAAACAGGATCAAACAGGAAAGATGGTGGTGAATTATAAAATCATACTCTTAATGCAAATTAGCATGGCAATGAATGGTTACCTTTGATTAGGAGAACTTTCACAGTTCCACTATACATCAGTAAAACATTTTAAACTGTACTGAGTTTTCTTCTCACCATTTTCTTAAGAGAATTCAAAAATCTAAATGACTCCAGGTGTAAGTTTTAAGGAAGAAAATGCCACATATCATTACCACTGGGCACATGCACACACAAACACCTTAAAGGTATGGAGATGAGCAATGAAATGGAACTTTAGTTAAAATAGATTTTTAAAAAAATATTGAATGCTAACATCAGCAAGAAAAATCAATCAGTACAAAACAGCATCTTTTTAAACGGAAGTAATTACAAGACACAGTCCTAAGAAGGAAGCAACATCAACAACAACAGGAAAAACAAAAAAAAAGAAAGAAAAAAAAACAACGTTGGACTGACAATTTAAATCTATTCATGCTTTCTAAATCTTGATTAATTAAAAAACAATAAGAATGATTCAGGAGATGCTATTGACACAATAAGCTAGAACTAAACACTGAGTAAGACAAACTATTCTATTATCAAACATAGCCAAGGAGAACAAAACAAACAAGACTTCATAATATAAACCCTAATTATGAGAGAAGAATATCCTCAGACATAATGTAACCAGATAGATGTATCTTTATGTAGGAAAATAAGAGACATCCCCACACTACTTATCACTGCTCACTCCCTTAAAACCCCCCTTAATATCCCAAGGTTGAATCTGTAAGAATGTTAATAGGAAGAGGAAATCAATTAGCATATTTTAAACCTAAATTTATTATTTCAGTATTTTTCTTTAGCCCTGTAATTTTCTTACTGACAGCTGATAGACAATATTAGGTGCCTTTCCTAAAGACTCTTATTAAGGCTTGTATCATATTGTAGTGAAATTGCTCATTTTCTTGTTTTCCATCCCACACAACTCTAAGTTTCTTGAGAATATGGAGTGTCATTTCTACAGCATCTTTAATGCCTAGCATTGCCCAGATGCATAATAGATATTTGTGGTCTTCTGTTCCTGTTGAATAAAGTGTCAATATCTTCTAGCCAAAGACCACCAGGAATATACCCATAGTTAAACAAGTAGTTTTTACAACTCACGGTAGTGAGGGAAAACACCCATTCCAGGGAATGATGAGCCATCGCAAATATAATTATGGAGTGATCTTTTTTTTTTCCCCCTTGATTCTTCATAGTAAAGGAGTGGCCTTATCTGATGAAATATTTTGTGACATTTTTAGATTCTAGAGGAGAATAAAAGGTCCTAGACATGACTAATAGTATCAGGTCAGCTGCTGAAAGGCAGAGGCTGCCTTTCTCCTTCCTAAAAGAAGTGGATTATTGAATTGTTTAATACTTTTTTTTTCCTTCTCAGCAACTGATCCACTATTGTGCAATGTGTCAACTGCCTGATTGATCAAAATCACCAAAAACTTTAGTCTACTCATGGGAAAGGCAATTTACTGACCTGCTATACAACAAGCTTCCAGCTGCCTGTAGTAGATAGCCTCCATAGATGATTCAAGCCTTCTCCTCTCTCTAAATGCACGCAGTTCCACCCATTGAGAAGTAGAGTCCATTTCTTTTTCTCTTGACTCTAAGACAGCTTTAGAATTTGCTTTGATCAGTAGAGTCAGCTGAAGTGAGGCTGTTTCATGTCCAGGCCTGACTTTCAAAAGGCCTGTTTGCGGGTGCCTGGGTGGCTCAATGGGTTAAGCCGATGCCTTCAGCTCAGGTCATGATCTCAGGGTCCTGGGATCGAGTCCCGCATCGGGCTCTCTGCTCAGCAGGGAGTCTGCTTCCTCCTCTCTCTGCTTCCTGCCTGCCTCTCTGCCTACTTGTGATCTCTCTCTGTCAAATAAATAAATAAAATCTTTAAAAAAAAAAAAAAAAGGCCTGTTTGCTTCTGCCTTTCCTCTTGGAAGCCTGTCACCATCCTAGAAGCCTGACTGCTCACCTTGCTATAAAAATATCCAAACTAGCCATATCAAGAGAGAGAAAGGCCATGGAGAGAAATACTGAATGTGAAAGAGGCATTTTTTGATCTTTCAGCTGAGCCTAACCCCCAATTAAATACACAGGCATGACAAAGCCAAGGCAAGGCTAGTAGAAGAATCAACCAGCAACTCAGAATTAAAAGCAAATAAAATAATTATGCTTTGGAATGACTTATGTAGCAGTAAATATTTGGGTATCCCAGAATATGAGCTCATCCAACACTTTAGAAGGAAGTTCTTGAGATTGGAAATCATAAAAAAAGCCATAGAAAATGGTACCATTTTCATTATGAGTAGTAAGACAACATGCAAATTCTTCAACAGTCTTTTTTCTCCTAAATTCTGAGAAATTTTAAGCAGGAAAACTTTAATGGAGAACTTAAATTTTCATTTGTGTCTGTGAGAGAAATTTTATAACAAGTATTTTAAGAATATCCATTTTATGATTTTTATAATAATTCTTTATGTGGGGTATAATATTAAATAAAAATAAGTGAAGACTTCTTAGAGAAACTAACCAATGTACCCCAAATGAACAACTTTATGATCTAGTTTTATATAAGAAAGCAGAGTAGAAATCTTATATTCTAAACTGGGAGCTGAATAACACATTTTGAGGCAATAGTTTTAAGATGGAACTATTCTGTATAGGTGGCCGAAGGGAAATAAGGTTGCCAGATCAACAGGAGATAGGGCTGACATTCTAAAAGGAAGTTCAGAAAGTGCTAGCAACATTGTTGTTCAACCAGGAAGAACCCCTCAACTTTTAAATAAGTTGTATCTTCAAAGCTACCTACAGATACAGCTGGAATTTTTCTTACAAAGAACATTAGGATCCAGTTATAGTTACTTGAAAACCTACAGTCTCAAACTATAGATTATATTACAGATGCTATTTTTCCTAGAGATTCATTTGGTTTGGATCTTGTTCGAAGTACAAATTGCCAATGGACTAACCTGATTAGAAAGAAATCTCACATGTGTATCTGTGCAACAACCACTTTCAAAGAGCATAACTGCCAATGTATATTTCACACTGAGCCAAATATCATAACTGGTAACATTTATGTACTGTATTACTTAGCAGTAATCACTTTCATTTTGATAATGCTGTTCTAAAAGCTATCAGTGATTCTGAGAATATAATTATTGTTGAAACTTCTTTCCAATAATAGTTAGAAACTGGAGGCAACTACCCATAAGAATAGACTTCAAGGAAACCTAAAGCCTGGATAACAAAAAGATGATACACCTGGAAGACCAACTCTAGATTCACCCACAGTAAACACTGGGGAATATACTTGAGCTGTTAGCAGCTGAATATACTTGATTTGTTGGGAGGTGAGCTTTTGGTTGGCTTTGGGTTGGCAAGCTGAGATACCACCTGAATCTAGGAATATATCCTGTCCCCTTAAAAAATGCCTGAGAGTTGCTCTGCAAAAGGAGTAATACACTACCCATTCTATTCA
>NW_026740047.1:0-8659 GCF_022355385.1 Mustela nigripes | reverse complement strand
GGGAAGCAGGCTCCCTGCTGAGCAGAGAGCCCGATGCGGGGCTCGATCTCAGGACCCTGAGATCATGACCTGAGCCGAAGGCAGAGGCCTTAACCCTCTGAGCCACCCAGGCGCCCCTGTATTTTCATCTTTAAAGAATGTACAAGTTAAGTGAAAAAGTGTGGAGGTTCTTCAGAAGGTTAAAAATAGAGCTACTCTGTGATTCAGCAATTGCACTACTAGGCATTTACCCAAAGGATACAGAAATGTTGATTCAGAGAGACACGTGCACCCTGATGTTTATAGCAGCAAGGTCTCCAATAGCCGAAATAGAGAAAGAGACCCAATGTGCATCGACTGATTAATGGATAAAGAAATTTTGGTATATACATAGAATGGAATATTACTCAGCCATCAAAAAGAATGAAATCTTGCCATTTGCAATGACATGGGTAGGGCTTGAGTGTCTAATGCTAAGTGAAGCAAGTTAGTCAGACTTGCTGTATAATTTCACTCATTAGAATTTAAGAAATATAGCAGATGACCATAGGGAGAGAAAAGGAGAGAGGGAAACCATAAAGCAGACTCAACTCAGTAAGACCACATGAGGATTGCTAGAGGGGAGGTGGGTGGGGGAATGGGCTCAGTGGGGGATGGGTATTGAGGAAGGCACTACGATGAGCACTGGGTGTTGTTATCTAAGTGATGAATCTGTACATTTCTATTCTTGAAACTAATATTACACTATATGTTAACTAACTGGAATTTAAATACAAACTTGAAAAGAAAAGAGCCAAGCAAGGATCCATGATGTGAGTAGAATGCATTCTGAATGTGTCTTGTGATTTACTCGTTTCTTCTCCGAAAGTCCATTTCAAAAGGAAATTCGGTATATCACGTCTCTAGGAATAAGGCTGTAGCTAGACTTCAGTAACGTGCAAAAGTGGTATAAGTGACTCCTGGAAATTCAGTATATTATTCTAAAAAAATTAATTAAAAAATCGGTAGATGATAGATGAGTAGATAGATGGATAGAGAAATGGTAGTAGGGAGATAGATCATGTAATTAATGCTGGATTAATTAAGAAAAAATGTTGTGAGGTGTAAATTTCTGTTCATACAATTGGCAAACCTTCCCTATTGTTAAGAGATCAGTCGGCGAAAGGCGTTCCCTTTCTGTGTTGCTGACTGTAGAGCAGTGGTTCTCAGACTGGAGTGAGCACCACAGTCCCCTGAAAGCTGGTTAAACTGTAGAGTGCTGGCCTCATCCTCAGCATCTCTTTCATTATATTTAATACTTTTTTTCTTTTAAAGATTTTATTTATTTATTTGACAGAGAGAGATCACAGTAGGAGAGAGGAAGGGAAGAGATCACGGAGAGAGGAAGGGAAGCAGGCCCCCTGCCGAGCAGAGAGCCCGATGTGGGATTCGATCCCAGGACCCTGAGATCATGACCTGAGGCGAAGGCAGCGGCTTAACCACCTGAGCCACCCAGGCGCCCTATATTTAATTCTTTTTAAAGCGTGGTTTATTTCAATCCCTGTTCGTTAGCATACAGTGTGATACTAGTGTCCGGGAGTACAGCCTAGGGATTCAGCACTTACATGGGTCACCCCGTGTCCCTTCATCCCCGTCCCACGATTCCCCATCCCCCAACCCACCTCCACCGCTCGGGATGATGTTAAAAAAAGATCAAGTCCATGTCATTCATTTTTATAGCTCCTTAAATTTCTATTTCAGTTTTTCCCTACACATTCCTTCACGGATACAGATGTAAACCACCTTTATCATGAGGCAGAAGCACGTAGGAGATGTAGGTGGTCGACCGTGCTTTAGTTCTGATGCAGGTGGGGACTATATATAAAAAGAATATAGAAATTACATGGAAAGAGGGCAAATCGTGGACCTGCACTGTGCACGGAGCGCATGCTGAACCGTATTTTACGATCAAGGCATCTATGACCTACTGAGGTCCATTACAAAAAGGGATTTAAGTGTTTGTATCTGTGGGACTGAACCTGTAGATTTCAGGAACACTCAAGGATCATGTTCTTTGCCTTGATGCTTCATGGATTTTGATTTTATTGTTGTCATGAATAAATGAGAGAAACAGACACGTCAGTTCCTAAAGATGAAAAGGGTGAAGTGTATCCAACTATGAAAATACGTGGTGAGGCAAGACTTACTAGAACTTGGAGACAGCGGAGTTCCTTAATAAATGGCTCAGGGGGTTCCATTTTGGGGTAAGGATGAGATAGATGGTAATACATAATAGTATATGTGCTGGTTTTTTAAAAAATTTTATTTAAATTCAAGTTAGTTAGCATATAGTATATTATTAATTTTGGGATAAAATTTACTGATTCATCGGTTGCAGAAAACACCCAGTGCTCATTATATCAAAGTGCCCTCCTTAATGTCTTACCATCCAATGACTCCTTCCCCACACACCTCCCCTCCAGCGACCCTTAGTTTGTTCTCTACAGTTAAGAGAGATGGTATAAGAGTCATGGGCAATGCAAAAAGAAGTATCTAAAACTCTGAGATGCAACACAATACATAATTAGTCTAACCCCTCTTTTGGAAATGATCTTATGGGCAGATATCAGAAATATGTAAAGGTCATGTTCTCTTTTTGGCTTTATAGATTTATTATTTGTATACCTGTATAGATCCATATCTGTATCTAATGTATTATTTTGGCTTTATAGAATTCATTATCCTCAATGGATCAATGTTAGAACCATTTAAGAAATACAAATAAATAAAGAGAAAATGAAGCACGTCCAATTAGGAACACATGTTGGAGGCAGGACATATTATTAATAAAAATTAAAAACATCAGTGCCCATTAAGAAACGGATCAAGGTTGTTACTACTTGGCTAAGAATTATATAGACACAGGGAATTAAAAATCAATTATTTTAAAATTCTGAATCAGTCCCAGGTTGAAGGTTCTTCCCTTTGTTTATAGGAAGGAAAAATAATGGAAAATTGACACATATGTAAAACACTGAGTAAATGACACGTGGAAAGGAAGGGTGAGTGTAGATATGGGCTTAATTTTCTCTATCCACTGCTCTGCCCCGTACTTCTCAGAATGGACGCGCTTGTCCTGATGGAAGCATCTTCCATGGTCATGAACTCTGGACCTGCATCGATGCACTGGGAACTAGACACCACCAGCGTGAGTAATAGTCAGAATTCTTGGGTTGGGTTGGGTGGTTTGCTTAAGAATATTTACTGCATCACTAGTGTGCAGTCATAAACAACTTGGTGAACAAAGAGAAAGAGGACCAGTCCTGGGCCGATGATGATGACTGGTGGCGTACGAGTCATGGATGATGATGAGTAACGTGTGTCTGAAACTCTGAGGTCCAGTCACACAGTTTGGTGCGTTCTCTTTGTTTGAAAAGGTGCTTTAGGCGGAACTCCAGAAGACACGGAGATCTTGTTTTCGGTCTCCGTGTTTGTTCATGCATTTTCATCTGCAATGATAATCGGAGCCTTGACACTGTCCCTGAACAAATATATATAAATATAAACAAATAAAGAGGAATATGGGAAAGCATGCTCTAATTATAAAAATAGGGTGGCAAGGCAAGGAATAGTATCAATAAATTTCAAATTTGTGAAGTCCAAAGACTAGTAAATGTTTGCATGACTTATGTCTTTGGCTGAGGATGATACAGGCCAGTACTAATCGATGTTCATTTTCTGGGTTGGGGAAGAGATCTAAGTGGTTCCGATTTTCTTAAGAGAAAATGAATTCATAGAGTTACGCCTAATTAATGATTGCCTACAGCCCTGAAAAGGGAACTGTAGCGGCAAGGATCAGGGAAGACGGGGTAGCGGTTTGTTAACATGCTCTCCGCTCGCTACTCCTCAGCACCGGCGCGCTGGAGCTCCTGAACGCATCCGCACGTGTCGCGCTTCTGCGTCGTGGGAGCGTGGCGAGCAGTGTGAGTACTGGTCGGTGTTCTCGTCTTGGATGGAACGTTCTGGTCTGTTTGATTTAATTACTCTGTTCTCAAAAAGTGTTTGATTCAATCAAGAAGCCCAAACATACCAAATCAAGTATCGTTGTTGTGAACCAATCCGATGTTCACCCTTACGCGAAACCCTGAGGGCAGTTAATGAAAGAGTTTATCCTCAGTGGAAATGATTGCATGGATGGATCGTAGGGATATTCAAGGATCCTACTTGTGATTTTTTTTTTTTTTTTGGTGACTTATGTTTATTTCTGTAATAGGCAGTTAATTACAATAAACAGACACAGATGACAGTAGAAAAAAAGAGCCAGTCCCAGACCAGCGATGGCAGCTGAGGTACGGAGTCGCGTGTGTCTGGAACTCTGAGGACCAGCACAAAACCAATCCGTTCCATGGTGCTGACATGGTCCTATACAGATATGAGGATACACGCGGGTCTTCTTTTTTTGGTCTTGGTTTTTATTCACTTTCATTCTACAAATATAATCGGATCAGTGAAAATAGCAATAAACATATTACAAATAAAGAGGAGGGGAGTAAATCATTGTCCACTTATAAAAATATGTGGGCAAGGCGAAGTACAATTAATATGTAGTGCAAACCCTGACAATTAGTGAAAATAAACGACAGACGCCTGTTGCCCCTTTTACTGAGTATGACACAGGCTGTAAGGTGTAGCCATCAGTGTTCATATTCTTTGTCATTGGCCATATTAACGTGATTTCGTCCCTTAAGAGAAAATAAAATAGGTATGATCAGAACTTACTCTAATTGCCTACACGACTGAAAAAATACAGATGGAATTATGGGCCAATGGAGAGAGTGTCTCCGTCCTTTTGTTGTTGCTGCTGTTCTGGCCTCTGCCCTCCACAGAAAGGAAGTATTCCAGTTAATTTAAAATCTTAAATGGTCAGGAGCTCTGTGTGTTAGGAAGAGGGAGGCCAGTGTGAGTAATAACCAGTGTTCTTCTTGGCTAGAGTACTGTCATACTTTTAGGTATGTTTGTATGTATTTTAAGTTCAGTTAGCCACTCATAGTACATCATTAGTTTTTGGTAAAATGTTGAATGATTCATTAGTTGGAGTACAACACAGTGCTGTCGTTTCAAAAAACATTTTTACTGTGTTATTAAAAATTTATATCCCCATACAAAAATGACTGAAATCTCGCCATTTGGAATGACATTAATGGAGGTAGAGAGTATTATGCTAGAAGTCGGTAGTATGAGAAAGACAGATACCATACGATTTTATTCATGTGCAGTTTAAGAAATGAAACGAACACAGGGGAAAGAGACAGAGAAGGGCAAACCGAGAAACCGACTCCTAACTTCCGGGAACAAACTGATGGTTGCTAAGGGGAAGCGGGGGGCGGGGGGATGGTTGAGCAGCGAGCGATGGGCCTTAAAGAGGTCACTCACGATGAGCGCTGGGTGTTGTATGCGAGTGTTGAGTCACTGCATTGTGCACCTGGAACTAACACAACCTTGCATGTTCACTAGCTGGAGTTGAAATAAAAACTTTAAAAAAAGTATTAAATATAACGAAAGAAGGTGAGCTATGCCAGCGTTAAATACAAGGTTAATGTAGAGCAGCGCTGATGAACGCATCCGGGAAATACTAAGCTGAGTTAATGAAAGGAATTTGGTCTCCGTGGAAATAGATTGTGTATATGGAGGTTAGAGCTACTAAAGAATCATACTCTTTTTTGTGTGTCTGTCTGATTTATGTGTATTTCTTCACTGATGAATTAAATGGTGAACAAATGTAGGTTGTCATGGAGAAAGCAAGCCAGTGCTGGACCACCAGGGATGATGGGTGAGACACGAGTCATGTATGACAGAGACATTTTCTGGAGCTCCGAGGTCCCGCACAAATGGAATCTGGTCCCCTGTGCTTTATGAAGGGAAACTATGGATGGGTATCAGGAGTATATAAAGATTTTGTTCTTAGCCTTTGAGTTCATGAAGCTTTAAAATACTATTATGAAAGTATCAATGGAAGAAAAACATGAATAAATGACTAAATATGGAGAGAATGAAGCTCTGTTCATCAAACAAAATATATACTAAGGAAAAGGCATATGAGTGTAAAGGAATAGATTAAAAAAAGGACCAAGTATATTTTGTATTTGACGAAGGGTGATTTAGACAGTGATAGGTAATAGTTACTGCTCTCAGTCAGGAATCAATTTGGAGTTTATTAATAAAAAAGTAAATAAATACTACCAAAAAGTAATAAATGCCCAGCTGCCTATGCAAACAAGTGATGGAAAATACAGAGACAATAACTCAATTTTTTATCATATTGTCTACTGTATCATATTTTATCATCTCTTCAGAGGGCATGCACTGAGCTGATTTTATCATTCACGGTGATTAAGACTGTTAAGATATCTTTGTGTTAGAAAAGAGATAAAAGCAAGTAATTGTCAAAGACCTTGTTTTCGGTGATTTGTTTAAGAGCATTCACAATATCATTTAAAAGTAGTAAAGTAGTAAATAGAATAAAGATGTTAACTATGATCTGATGAGAAATACGATATGAAATATTAACGTTGATTCACTGATAATGTACAGTATGGGGATTGACTAGTGAAAGACGCAATCTGTGTGGCGCACGATTCTACAGATAGAAGTAGGCGTATTTAAGGTTTTTTTGGTGATTTTTGCAAATCACGCATTGATTTTTATTGCCAATGAATTAGGATGAAGAAAAGGAGACTCAAATCTAGATCGATGGTGAAAACTGGTGGCGTAGGAATCCTCCGTGGTTGCGTGTTACACGCCTGTAACTCTGAGTCCATGTAAAGCAAAATCTAGCTTGTTTTCTGTTGTAAGTGACCCCATGGGTCAATGTAGAAATATACAAAGTTCATATTCTTTTAAAAAAATTTTTAAATTTTTTAATTAACATATATTATTAGCCCCAGGGGTACAGGTCTGTGAATCATCAGGTTTACACACTTCACAGCACTCACCATAGCACATGCCCTCCCCAATGTCCATAACCCCACCCCCCTCTCCCTGAACCCCCCTCCTGGCAACCCTCCGTTTGTTTTGTGAGATTAAGAGTCTCTTACGATTTATCTCCCTCCCGATCCCATCTTGTTTCATTCGTTCCTTTCCTATACCCCCAAACCCCCCACTCTGCCTCTCAACTTCCTCATATCAGGGAGATCATATGATAATTGTCTACAAAGCTCATACTCCTATGTTGGGTTCATAGCCTTAGATTTCTGGTTATGAAGGAATCAGTAATCAAAGCATTGAAAACAACAACAAAAAAACCCAACAGATAAATAGGGTGAAGCATTGTCCAGCTTGGAATATATGTGGTGACATATAAGAAGTGAGGAAGAATGCTCGTTTGCTTAAGAATTCTATAAGCACTGATAAGGAAGAACCCTTATCATTGCTATTGATCAGCCTCAAGTTTAAGCTTTCCTTTAGGTAAGAGAAAACACATTATGAAAGATGAATGCCTGCCTAAATAAATGCAAGAAATGTAGGAAGAAGGACCCATGGAGACAGGATCTGAAATTTCCTCTTGTTTGTGCTCCTCTGTACTCCTCAGAAAGGACCTGGCTAGCAGATGTCAGGATTCTTCCTTGGTCACGAGATCTCGGGTTGCATTCATGTGTCAGGAACACGGAGACCATGTGAGTCGTAGTCGAAGGTTTGGTCTTAGTTTCCGTTCTTTGCTCAGCAGGATTCAGTGCATCATTGAAAACCGTGGCGTAGAATCAGTAAATCCAGTTAGCCCACTAAGCAACATGGGCTTGATACAAAGCGTTGTATTGATTAATGCATATAATACGAATTGAGAATAATTAATGAACGTGATAGAGACGTGAGAATGGTTCTAAATAGATACATGGAATTGCTAAGCTCCATGTAGTTTCTGGGAGTAATCATTGTTAAAATTATAATTACTGAATTAGGAATTGATCAGTAAATAATGGAGACATGAAAGGTGACTGAGAGGGACGATACTGGATCGATGATGACCGCTGGTGGCGTATGAGTCGTGTACGATGAATACGTGTCTGGAACTCTGAGGTCCAACACAGATGGACTCTGCTCCGTTGTCCCTGTTTGATGTGGTCTAGAGGCAGAGTCAGGAATATTTAAAGACTGTGATTTTGTCATTATATTCATGAATTTCCTTCCTATTTTTATAATCGGATGAGTGAGATTATTAATACACAGATGTCAACAAATTTAAATGAAGAGAAGGGCAAGCCTTGTCTAACTATGAAAATAGGTGGTTAGGCGACAGTTACTATAATATAATAATACATTAATTATATCGAAAAGACTGATATCCATTAGGAAAGAGATGGTATTAAGGGTGTTGTGTCTTTGGCTGAGGTTGGTGGTATGTACCGTGTTAAGAACAGCGTCCTTTTGGCAGGGGCAAGACGGATATTGTTTGTTTACTTAATAGGAAAGAGATACACATTATCTCAAGTCGCCACTTGCCTAAATGACGGACTGAGTGAAAGTTGGGATACAGGGACAAAGGAACCTAAGGTCTCCATCTTTATCCCCTGCTCTGTCTTGTACTCCTTAGAATGGTCACTGTCAGCTGATGGAAGCATCTACCCTAGTCGCCGGCTTCGTGGTCAAATCTGTGGGTGATAGCGTGGACTCCAGTGCGAGTAAGAGTCAAAATTCTTTTCCTGGT
>NW_026740046.1:9965-41201 GCF_022355385.1 Mustela nigripes | reverse complement strand
GGGGGTGGTAATTCAGAATTAAAAGATGTGTGACAATGTTGGAGAACATGGAGGTGCCCCTGTCCAGGGGTGTCCCCCCAGGGCTTGTGCTGCTCAAGGTCGAACAGGTGAAGGACAGAAGTGGTAAACCAGCAGGGTCTCACTGATTGGTCTGTACAATGTGCTTTAAAGTGGTTTTGTTTAGTATACACAAGAGATACCATGAAGCTTGTTTTCTACACATTTTACTACATTTATAGTGTCTTGGGAGTTAATGTTTTAAAGAAGTAATTAGAGGGGCGCCTGGGTGGCTCAGTGGGTTAAAGCCTCTGCCTTTGGCTCAGGTCATGATCCCAGGGTTCTGGGATTGAGCCCTGCCTCAGGCTCTCTGCTCAGCAGGGAGCCTGCTTCCTCCTCTCTCTCTGCCTGCCTCTCTGCCTACTTGTGATCTCTGTCAAATAAAATCTTTAAAGAAGTAATTAGATTTGATAGGAAATGTTCAGTCTTTTCATTGAACTATAGTGCCCAATACTGTGGACACCTGGGGAATCTACGTCATCAGGAAAATGATGCTCCCGTTTTACCCTGGAGTGACAAGGCTGCAGAGACCAAGCCGAAGTCCAGGGTCACCCTGAGCAGGACTGCCCAGTCAAGGCCATGCCACAGTCCTTCCTCGGGAAGGTAGTTCTTTAAACTGCCTCTGTTAATAATGAAGTCTTCCTGGGGTTGAAGAAGAATGGTAAAGGTTCTTTTTCCTCTACACCCCTACCAGCATTTATGATCTCTTGTCTTTTTGATGATAGCTATTCTAACAGACATGAGGGGATATCTCACTGTGGTTTTGATTTGCATTTTCCTAATGATCCGTGATGTGGAGCACCTTCCCATGTACCTGTTGGCCCTTTGTATAACTTCTTTGGGAAAATATCTATTCAGGTGCTTTGCCATTTTTTTTAAATTGTTACATTTCTTTCTTTTCACTGCTCAGTTGTGTGAGTTCCTGATGTATTTGGGCTGTTAACTCTTTATTGGATATATGGTTTGCAAATATTTTTTCCCATTCCGTAGGTTGTCTTCATTTCGTTGATTGTTTCTTTTGCTATGAAGAAGGTTTTTAGTTTGATTTAGTCTCGCTTGTTTATTTTTGCTTCTGTTGCTTATGCTTTTGGTGTTCTATCCAGAAAATCATTGCCAAGACAAGTGTCAAGGAGTTTACCATGAAGGAGCTTACATTCAAGTTGTTAATCCATTTTGAGTTAATTTTGGGGAGTGGAAAAAGATAGAGGTCTTTCATTTTTTTACACATGAAAACCCATTTTCTTGGCACCATTTATTGAGGAGACTCTTCTCCATTGAGTTTTCTTGGCTCCCTTCTCAGTATGACTGTATAGGCACCGATCGATGTATTTCTGGGTTCTCACTTCTGTTCTGCTGGTCTGTATCTGTTTTAATGCCATTACCACATGGTTTTGATTACTATAGCTTTATAATATAGCTTGAAATCGGGACGTGTTATGCCCCTGCTTTGTACTTCTTTCTCAGGATTCCTTTGGCTATTCAGTCTTTTGTGCTTCCATATAAATTTTAGGATTTTTTTCTACTTCTGTAAAATTTGCCATTGAAATCTTGATAGGGATAGCATTGAATCTATAGACGGTTTTAAGTAATATGGAACGGTAAACAATATTCAGTTTTCCAGCCCATGAACACAGGATACCTTTCCATTTATTTTTATCTTTTTTCATCAGTGTCTTTTTGTAGTGTCCAGTATTCACCTCCTTGGTTAAATTTATTCTTAAATATTTGTTTCTGATGTTACTGCAAATGGAATCATTTTATTTCTTTTCAGGTCATTCATTGTTAGTGTATAGACATGCTACTGATTGTTGTATGTTAATTTTGTATCCTGGAACTTTACCAAATTCATTGCTAAGATCTAGTTTTTGTTTTTTGTTTTTTGGTTTTTTTAATGGAGTGTTTAGGATTTTGTATACATAAAATCATGTCATCTACAAATAGAGACAATTTTACTTACATTTTTTTTCCAATTTCCTGCTTTTTATTTTTTTTTTGTCTTGCCTGATCACTCTGGCTAGGGCTTCCAGGACTATGTTGAATAAGAGCAGTGAGAGTGAGCTTGTTTTTGTTACTGATCTTAGAGAAAAAGATTTCACCCTTTCATCATCAAGCATAATCTTAGCTGTGGCCTTGTCATATATAGCCATTGTAATGTTGAGCACATTCCTTCTACACCTAATTTGTTAAGAGTTTTTATCATGAATAGATTTTGAATTTTGTCAAATGTTTTTTCTCTATCTATTGAGAGGATCATATGATTTTTGTCCTTCATTTTGTTAATAAGGTGCATCACATTGATTGCATATGTTAAACCACCTTCTGACCCTGAAATAAATCCCACTTGGTCATGGTGAATGATCTCTGTAATGTGCTGCTGAATTTGGTTTGCTGGTATTTTATTGAGAATTTGAGAATTGGCTTATAGTATTCTTTCCTAGCTTTGGTATCAGGTAGTGCCTGATACTTTTCTACCTTTGGTCAGGACTCATAAAATAAGTTTGGAAATGTTTCCTTTTTTTTTAAGTTTGGGAAAAGTATTGGCATTAATTCTTCTTTAAATGTTTGGTAAAAGCCACTGTGAAACCATCTGGTCCTGGGTTTCTCTTTTTGGGCAGATTTTTGATTACTGGTATTCAATCTTTTTACTAGTATGGATCCATTCTGATTTTCTGTTTCTTCCTGATTCAGTCTTGGTAGATTATATATTTTTTAAAAATTTTCTATTTATTCTAGATTGTCCAGTTTGTAGGTGAATAGTTGTTCACAGTAGTCTCTTATGATCCTTTGTGTATTTGTGGTATCAGTTGTGATGTCTCCTTTTTCTTTTATAATTTTGTTGACTTGGGTCTTCTCTCTTTTTTCCTTGCTTAGTCGAGCTAAAGGTTTATCAGTTTTGTTTATCTTTTCAAAGAACCAGCTGTTAGTTTTATTAATCTTTTCTATTGTTTTCCTATTCTCTATTTGATTTATCTGCTGTAATCTAATGTTTCCTTCTTTCTGCTAATGTTGGGTTTACTTCGTTCTTCTTTTTCTAGTTTCTTAAAATGTTAGATTGCTTATTTAAGATCTTTCTTGTTTCTTAATGTAGGTGCTTATTGCTATGACTTTTCTTCTATTAACTGCTTTCTGCACATATTACATAAGTTTTGGTATGTTGTGTTTCCATTTTAGTTTGTCACAGGAGAGTTTTTTATTTCCCTCTTTAATTTCCTCTTTGATCGATCTGTTGTTTAAGAGAGTGGTGTTTAGGGGTGCCTGGTGGCTCAGTTGGTTAAGCCTTTGCCTTTGGCTCAGGTCATGGTCTCAGGGTCCTGAAATCGAGCCCTGCATTGGGCTCTCTGCTCAGCAGGGAGCCTGCTTCCCCCTCTCTCTCTGCCTGCCTCTCTGCCTACTTGTGATCTCTCTCTCTGTCAAATAAATAAATAAAATTGGGACGCCTGGGTGGCTCAGTTGGTTGGACGACTGCCTTTGCTCAGGTCATGGTCCCAGAGTCCCGGGATCGAGTCCCACATCGGGCTCCCAGCTCCATGGGAGTCTGCTTCGCTCTCTGACTCGCTCATGCTCTCTCTCACTGTCTCTCTCTCAAATAAATAAATAAAATCTTTAAAAAAATAAATAAATAAATAAAATTAAAAAAAAAAGATAGAGTGGTGTTTAATTTCCATTTCTCCATGAATTTTCCTGTTTTCTTCCTGTTACTGATTTCCAGTTTCATATCATTGTGTTCAGAGAAGATACATGATATGATTTTAACCTTGAATTTTCTTTGACTCGTTTTGTGGCCTAATGTATGGTCTGTCCTAGAAAATGTTTCATAGGCACTTGATAATAATGTATATTCTGCTGTAGGATAATAATGCTCTCTGTATATCTGTTAGGTCCTTTTGGTCTATACTGTTCAAATCCACTTTTTTTTTTAATTAATTTTCTGAATGATATATCCATTGTTGAAAGTGAGGTATTAAAGTCTCCAATAATTATTGTATTGCTGTTTGTTTTTCCTTTATCCTCTGTTTTATTTAGGTGCTCCAATGTTGAATGCATAAATACTTACATTTTATATCTTTTTGATGGATTGACCCCTTTATCTGTGTGTAATGACCTGTGTCTCTTACCATTTTTACTTTAAAATCTGTTCTGCTTGGTCTAAGTACAGCTACCCCTGTTTGATTGTTTTTGTTTGGTTACTGTTTGCTTGAAACATCATTATCCATCTCTTCACTCACAGTCTGTGTATCTTTGAGGCTAAAGTGAGTTTCTGGTAGTCAACATATCATTGGGTCTTGTGGTTTTTCTTTTTTTTTTTTTCAATCTGTTCATCTATTTTATGTCTTTTGACTGAAAAATTTAATCCATTTATGTTTAAAGTAACTATTGATAGGTAAGGACTTACTGTTGCCATTTCATTGTTTTCTGACTGTTTTGTAGATCCATTGCTCCTTGTTTCTTCTCCTACTGTCTTGTTTTGTATTTTGGTGTCTTAAGGTATCAGTATGCTTTGAATTCTTTATCATTTTTTTCTGTTTTATTTTTTGTTGTGATAACTACAGATTTTCTCTTTGTGGTTACCATGAGGCTAACATAAAGTATCAGAATTATGACAGCTTATTTTAAACTGATAACAATTTCTATAGCATTCCTAAACTATGCTTTTACTTCTGCTCTCCCTTATTTTAGTTTATTGATGCTAAAGTTTACATATTTTTTATATTGTGAAACAATAATATTGTAATTATGGTTGTTTTTACTACTATTTTTTATTATTGATTTATTTATTTATTTTAAGATTTTATTTATTTAGTCATGAGAGACAGAGGGAGAGAGTGAAGCAGAGGCAGAGGGAGAGGCAGGTTCCCCAAGGAGCAAGGAGCCTGATGCGGGACTCGATCCCAGGATCCTGATGCGGGACTTGATCCCAGGACCCTGGGATCATGACCTGAGCATAAGGCAGATTCTTCACCATCTGAGTCACCCAGGTGCCCTATTTTTTATCTTTTAAATTAGAGCTGTAAATGAATTATGCATCACAATTACTGTTTTATAGAATCTAATTTTGACTACGTATTTACTGTTACCAGATAGTTTTATGTTACTTTCTTATGTTTTTATGACCTTAATCAGCATCCTTTTAATTCCACTAAAGAACTCCCTTTAACATTTCTTGGAAGGCAAGTTTAGTGGTGATGAAATCCCTCTGCTTTTGTTTGTTTTGGAAAGTATAGCTCTCCTTCATCTCTGGAGGACAACTTGCTGGGTATAGAACTCTTGGATGACAGTTTTCTTTCTCTTTGAATATTATGAATATATCATCCCTGGCCTGAAATGTTCCTGTTGAGAAATCTGATGGTAGTCTTATGGGAATTACCTTGTGTGTAACTTCTCTCTTTTTTGTTGCTGCTTTTAAAGTTCTTTGTCTTTGACTTTTGACATTTTAATTACGATGTATCGCAGTGTAGCCTTATTCAGGTTCAACCAATTTACAGTCCTTTTGGCCTTGTGAAAATGGATGCCCATCTCTCTTTCCAGGTTTGGGAAGTTAGCAGCCATTATTGTTTGAAATATACTTTCTGTCCTTTTCTCTTTCTCTTCTCCCTTTCTCTTCTCCATTTGTGTTCCTTAAGTCTTGTATGCTTTCTTCACTCTTCCTCATTTTCTTTTCTTTTCTCTGGATAATTTCAAATATCCTCTCTTATAGATCATTGATTCTTTGGCCTTGTCAAGTCTGTTTTGAATCTCTCTATTAAATTCTTCAGTCATTGTATTTTGTTCAACTTTAGGATCTATCTCTTTTTTTAAATGGTTTCTTTTTCTTTGTTGAACTTGTTCTGTTCATGCATTGTTTTCTTAATTTGGTTTAGTTGTCTGTGTATTCTTATAGTTCACTAAACTTTTTAAAGAGGAATTTAGGGGATCATTCTGAATTCTTTGACAGTAAATAGATTTTCATTCATTAGGGTCAGTTATTGGAGCTTTATTAGTTTCCTTTGGCAGTGTCACCTGTATCTGATACTTTGTAATTCTTGATTACTGACATTGGTGTATACACATTTGAAAAGTTTTCTTTACAGGTTCTAGACTTTACAGGTGGTCAAGCCCTGCAAACTCCCGCATAGTCACCATGGGGCAAGCATGGATGCTCTCAGGGAGGGGCCCACAATGCTGGGGGAGCTGGATGTCCACCCTGGGCTCTCTTTTCCTTCTATTGTTGTGCTGCTGTGCCAGCCTGAGTGAGGGGCAATGCAGTCGATGTGTAGCTAATTCTCTACCTTTCTAATGAGATCTGTCTTGGTATCTGTGGTGCTTCAACCTCACCTCCATATTCTAGGATTCTTTCAGTGGTGTCTTGTCCATGAATAATTGTTATTGTTCTTGGGGGTGGGAAGGAGTAAAGTCAGGATTGATATATGTTGTCATCTTGAGGATGGGCAGAGGGAAGCAGGGAGAGAGAGAGAATCCTCAAGCAGACTCCCTGCTGGGCACGGAGCCTGACGCAGGGCTGGATCCCAGTACTCTGAGATCATGACCTGAGCTGAAATCAAGGGATAGATGCTCAATGGACTGAGCCACCCAGTTGCTCCAGGAAGCTTTTCCTAAAAGGGTTTGCTACCCACTTGTAGGTACAATGCAGGGGGCAATGCTGCCTGTTCCCTGTGGGTTTTTCCCCAGCTATGACCATAGCTTTCATGTTGCTTTTTATTTTTATTTTTTGTTATTATTTATTTATTTTTGAAAGATTTTATTTACCTGAGAGAGTGCATGTGCACAAGCGGGGAGAGGGGCAGAGGGAGAAGCAGGGTCCCCACTGAACACAGAGCCTGACACTGGGCTTGATCCCAACACCCTGAGCCAAAGTGAGCAGCTTAACTGACTGAGCCACCCAGGTGCCCCTCATGTTGCTTTTTAAATGAGCAAAGAAGCTTCCCTCTCCTGGCCTGTCTTCTACCATTCCTTGAAAGCCTTTTCCTGACATAAGCCAGGAGTTCTTAGCGGAAATGTGTGTCTTAAAAATTTACAACCATTTGTATATGAGATGGGGTTTTAAAGTGTTTGCTTTCCCTAGCAGGAGATCAGGGTATCTGTCCCTGTGCTTTGGCAGGTTCCCCACTCCCCCATACCTGGTGCCTAGAGGGAGTGGCAGAGAAGACGATGGGATGACCTCCTAGTAGACTAATGTATCTGTTTATTGAAGCAGTGTACTTGGAGCCCTGCACCAGCCGGGTGCTGGCTGGGGTGGTGCTGAGAGTTGAGGAAGGTTTGTCTGGAAGATATCAGCTGGGGGATGGTCACAGCTCCATGTAAGGCCTAGGCTGCCGTGGCTGGAGTGTGGAGGGGAAAAGTGGAAGAAGAACCCAAGTTCCTGAACTGAGACAGTAGCCACTTGGGTTGGCAAGGCAGGAACCTGAGCTTGGCTATAGGAAGGACCCAAACAGATGTGAAGATTTCTCTTTGGGAAAAGACTGGGATGCAGTGCAGAATAAAAATAATCCTCATTTAAACCATGACACTCCCGAGATGCTAGATGATGCTCTAAGAGCTTTATCACCAACTCACTTCCTTACAGTGTCCTCGGGAGGTTGGCACTTACTCTTCCTGTTTTGTTAATGGAAAAATGAAGCTAAGATCATGTAACTTGCAAATGGGGATGTGGGAGTCCCACCCAGGCTAACTGGCTTGGGAACCTGGGGTCTTGAACTCCTTTGCTTGGGACTTTGCTGCTCTTTCCCTCCCAAAACAGGGTTTTAGGAGGAGGCAGAATTGAGAGAAGAGAAGCAAGAGAAGAACTGAGAAAATATCTTCTGGTCCCCAATGTGCTACTGGCCACACCTGTTAAGAAGTTAGATCCCTGCCTTCACCTGAGGGAGAACTGTGGAATCAGAATTTACCTGCCTATTTCCTGGGTGGTGCCAGTGAGCCAGGCTCCTTGACTCTGAGAAATAAACCTCATTTGTGTCAGTAAAGGAAACTTCCCCGAAACTTAGCCATTTCCCTGAAATACTTAACACCTTGGGACAAGGTTCCTCGAAGCTTATTTTCAGAGAGGAGGGCCAGTAAGGGCATAGGGAGTGGTGAGAGGGGGAAGGTACAGGATCCATTTTTGTCTGTTCTCCAGGAGCCACCTGGGTACGACAGCTTCTGAGGAGAGATGGGCCACTCTCCCTGCCCCCTGCGTGGTCAGGCCCCATAGCCCTGGGAAGGATTGTCATGGCGGTGATGTGCAGAACCTACCTGGGCCTGGGCCCTCTTCCATCCCTCCCTCCTTTCTGCAGGAGTCCCAAGGGACAACTACAGCAGTGCTCTGGGGAGGGGCTCTGCTCACAGGGAGACCGTCCCAGAAGTTTAGGAAATACTGTTATTTTGAATCCCAATGGCCACCCCGAGTAAGGAACATGTGTTACCATTCATTCATTCATTCACAAACTTTCAGAGCACCTATTATATGCCAAGAGGCTATGTGAAAGCAAGGCACTGGCCCTGCCCTCAAGGTGCTTCTAATCTGGGGGGAAAGGTAAAATTTATATTAAGGGCGCTGATGTGGTAAAATGTGCTGGGCCCCATGAGAAGGTAATAGATAAGAAGATTCATGGTGGATAAAACAAGAAAGGTTTTCTAGAGAAGATGGCATTTCCTTAGGTGATACCTGAAGTCGGAGGCGGGGGAGCTATCTTTCGATATCCTATCTTCATTTTCTTTTGATATATACTTAGAAATGGGATTGCCTGGTCATATGGTAGTTTCATTTTTAATTTTTCGAGGAACGTCCATGCCATTTTCCATAATGACTGAAACAACTTATGTTCCCACCAACAGAGCATAAGGGTTCTCTTTTCTCCACACCCTTACCCTTGTTCCCTCTTTTTGCTGAAGGTGAGATGATACCTCATTTTGGTTTTGATTTACGTTTTCCTGATGAGTAGTGATGTTGAGCATCTTTTCATGTACCCGTTTGTCATCCTTATGTCTTCTTTAGGAAAATGTCTACTTAGATCCTCTGCCCATTTTTAAATCAGATGGTTTGTTTTTATACTATTGAACTGTATGTGTTTTTATGTATTTTGGTTATTAACCCCTTATCAGCTATGTGGTTTGCGAATATCTTCTCCCATTCGTATTCCCATTTCTTCTCCCATTCCCATTCCCATTTCATTTTGTTGTTTCTTTTGCTTTTTAGTTTGATGTTGTCCCACTTGTTCATTGTGGCTTTTGATGTTTGTGCTTTTAGTGTCAAATCCAAAAACTCGTTGCCAAGACCAATTTTAAGGAGCTTTTTCCCTGTGTTTATTTGTAGAAGTTTTATGGTATCAGGTCTTATGTTTAATTAAGTCTGATCCATTTTGAGTCAATTTTTGTGAACGTGTAAGATAGAGACACACCGTCATTCTTCCGCATGTGGTCATCCAGTTTTCCCCACAGATCTTCTTTCTGTCCTTTCCCCAGTATTCCTGGCTCCCTTGTCAATAGTTGTTGACTCTATATGCAGGAGGTTTTTGTTTTGTTTTTTCCTTCCTCTGGGCTCTCAATTCTGTTCTGTTGACCTATGTGCCTGTTATTTTGACGATGATGGCTTGGAGAATAGGTTGAAATCAGGAAATGTGATGCCTGCAGGTTTGTTCTTTCTCAGAATTGGTTTGGCTGTTCAAGGTCTTTTGTGGATCCATATAGACTTCAGGACCGTTTTTTTCTATTTCTTTGAAAATGTCATGGGGAAAAAAAAAAAAAAAAAAAGAAAATGTCATGGGGATGTTTTTTTACAGTTTACACTGGATCTATAAATGGCTTTGGGTCGTATGGACATTTTAACAATGTCCTTCCCATCCATGAACACAGGTTACTGTTACATTTCCTTGTGTCTTCTTCAGTTTCTTGCATCAAAGTCATAGTTTTCACCATATAAAACTTTTACCTTTCTGGTTAGATTTATTCCTAAGTATTGTTTTAAATGCTAATATAAATAGGATTATTTTGTTTCTTTTTCAGATATTTTGTTGTTAATGCTAAAAACTGTTTTCTGTATGTTTATTTTGTATCCTGCAACTTTACTGAATTTGTCCGTTCTGGCAGTTTTTTGGTTGTGTCTTTAGAATTTTGTGTATATAAGATCATATCATTCATAAGCAAAGGCAGTTTCCCTTCTTTTCTTATTTGGATGCCTTTTACTTTTTTTTTTTTAAAGATTTTATTTATTTATTTGACAGAGAGAGATTTCAAGTAGGCAGAGAGAGAGAGAGGAGTAAGCAGGCACCCTGCTGAGCAGAGAGCCCGATGCGGAGCTCAATCCCAGGACCTTGAGATCATGACCTGAGCCGAAGGCAGCGGCTTAACCCACTGAGCCACCCAGGTGCCCTGCCTTTTACTTTTTTTAACTGATTGGCTATGAGTGGTGACAGTAGGTATCATTGTGTTGTTCCTGACCTTAGAGGAAAAGCTTCCAGCTTTCACCATTACGATGTTGGCTATGGGTTTGTCATATGTGGCCTTTGTTGTGTTGAGGTGTCTTTCTCCTATACTTAATTAGTTGAGCATTTTTATCATGAAAGGTTGTTGTATTTATAAAATGCCTTTTTTCCACCTGTTGATATGTCAGATGATTTTTTTTTTCTCTTTCTGTTACTGTGTCTCACAGTCACCCATTGATTTGTGTGTGTGGAACTGCCTTGCATTCCAGGGACAGATCCCACTGGATGGTGAGTGGTTCTTTAATGTGCTGTGTGCTAATTAATTTGGTTTGCTAATATTTTGATGAGGATTTTTGCATCTATATTAATCAAGTATATTTGTTTGTAATTTTCTTGTCTTATAGGCTCCTTATCTGGCTTTGGTATCAGGTAATGCTGGCCATGTAAAATAAGTTTGGGAGTTCCTTCTCTTTAATTTTTGGATAGTTTGAGAAAGACCGTCACTGACTCTTCTTTAAATATTTGGTAGAATTTGTGACAATGTGGATGGAACTAGAGAGTATTATGCTTAGTGAAATAAGTCAATTGGAGAAAGACAACTATCACATGATCTCCCTGATATGAGGAAGTGGTGATGCAACGTGAAGGGGTTTGGGAGGTAGGAAAAGAATAAATGAAACAAGATGGGATCAGGAGGGAGACAAACCATAAGAGACTCTTAATGTCACAAAACAAACTAAGGGTTGCTGCAGGGGAGGGAAGGAGGGAGAGGATGGTGGGGTTATGGACATTGGGGAGGGTATGTGCTATGGTGAGTGCTGTGAAGTGTGTAAACCTGGCAATTCACAGGCCTGTACCCCTGGGGCTAATAATATATCATATGTTTATAAAAAAATTTAAAAAATTATAATAAATATTTGGTAGAATTCATTAGTGAAAGTATCTGGTCCTATACGTTTCTGTGTTGGGAGGTAGGAAGTGTGTGTGTGTGTGTGTGTGTGTGTGTGTTGGGACGTTTTGATTACTGATTCAATCTCCTTACGTGATACTTGTCTGCTCAGATTTTCAAATTCTTCACATTTTTTTAAACAGTTCTTAGTTTCATTGATCTTTTTAATTATTTTTCTTGTCTCTATTTCATCTATTTTTAAATTTTCTTCCTTTTACTAAATTTGGGCTTAGTTCTTTCTCTAGTGCCTTGACCTGTAAATTGAGGTGGTTGATGCTTTCTTGTGTTTTGATGTAGGTATTTGCGAATTTTTCCTGTAGCAGTACCCTTTGATTCCCTTCTCATCTTATGTGTATCTGTTGTAGATTTTTTGTTTTTATAAACTTCCCTCTTAGAACTACTCTTGCAGTGTCCCATAGCTTTTGATATGTTGTGCTTCCATTCCGATTTGTTTCAAGATACTTCTTGATTTTTCTTTTGATTTCTTCTTTGGCCTATATTCAGGAGCATGTTTTGTAGTCTCCATATATTTGTTGTATTTCTAGCTTTCCTCCTGTTATTTATTAATTTCTGGTTCCATACCACTATAGTCAAAAAAGATACTTGGGTTTTTTTCAATCTTTTAAAATTTGCTAAGACTTTTTTTTTTTTTTTTTTTTAATGACCTACATGTGATGTATTCTGGAAAATGTTCTGTATGCACTTGAGAAGAATGTGTATTCTGCTGCTGTTAGTTGGCCTGTTTATACGTGTTAGGTCCATTTGGTCTAAAGTATAGTTCAAGTGCAGTGCTTTCTCACAGGTTTTCTATCTAAATGATCTTGTGTTGATAGGTAGGGTACTGAATTTCCTTTCTATTATTGTGTTATCTGTTTTTTCCTTCAAATCTGTTAGAATTTGCTTAATGTAATTCAGGTGCTCTAAAGTTGGGTGCATATAGTTGATGATTTTTGTATCTTGATGAATTGACCCCCTTATCACTCACTATGCAGTGACCATCTTTGTCTCTTTAACTGTTTTTGGCTTAATGTCAGTTTTGTCTGGTATTAGTATAACTACCCATGTTCTTTTGGCTTCTGTTTGCATGGGGTAGCTTTTGCCATTCCTTTGATTTTATGTGTGTCCTTAGAGCTGAGGTGAGTCCCTGGTAGCATATAATAGGGTATTATTTTTTTTAATCCTGGCAGTAAGTCTGCCTTTTGATTGGAGAATTTGGTCCCTTAACATTTACAGTAATTATTGGCAGGTAAGGACTTATGAATGCCACTTTATTATCTTCTGGCTGTATATAGTTCCATTTTCCTTTTCCTCTTGTTGCCTCCCTGTGTAAATAAGAGATTTTTGGTATCAGTATACTTTGATTCCCTTCTTATCTTATGTGTATCTGTTGTAGATTTTTGTTTTGGAGTTCCCATGAGGTTTGCATAACAAATCTTATAGATATCAGTGTATTTTATGCTAATAATAATTTGATTGCATATTTAAAAAAATCTATCCTTTTCTCCCCCATTTTATATTTTTGATGACACTATTTACATTGTTAATGGTGTATCCATTAACAAACTGTCAAAGCTATACCTAGGTTTCATACCTTTGGCTTTTAATCTTTAGGTGAATCTTTACCTAGCACAATGCCATATTAACAGTGTTAAGGTATTCTAAGTCTGACTCTACACCAGTGTGTCATATATTTCTATGTTTTCAAGTTACTAATTAGTGTCCTTTTGTTTCAGCTTGAGGAAATCCTTTTAGCATTTTTTTAATTTTTAAAAAAATTCTATTTAAAGTGGGCTCATTACTATTTTATGATCCAATATAAAATAAATACTATTTATTTTAACTCGGAAAGGAGCTCAACATAGGGCTTGAACTCACAACACTGAGATCAAGGCCCAAGCTGAGATCAAATCAAACACTTAATCGACTAAGCCACCTAGGCACCCCCCACTTTCAGCATTTCTTGTGTAGTTTAGTGGCAAAAGTTTAGCAGCTTTTATTAGGGGAAGATTTTATTATTTATTTTTATATGTGTATTATTATTATTGTATGTTTATTGTTATTTAGCATTTCTTATAATGTAGTTTACTGGCAAGAGTTTAGCAGGTTTTGTTTTTTAGGGAAAGATTTTATTATTTCACTTTCATTTCTGATGGACAGCTTTGCTGGGTAAAGTATTTTGGTTGGCAGTTTTTCTCTCAGCACTTTGAATTTATCATCCCACTCTCTCTTTGCCTGTAAGTTATCGGATGAGAAATCCTCTAAGAGCCTTATGGGGGTTTCCTTGTGTGAGAATTTTTTTTCTCTTCTAGCTTTTAAAATTCTGTCTTTGATTTTTAGACCATTTCATTATTATATATCTTGGAGAACATTTTGGGTTGAAGGTTTATGGTGACCAAACTTCATGAACTTGGATATCTAGTTCTCTTCCCATGTCTGAGAAATTCCCAGTCATTATTTCTTTAAATAAGCTTTTCATTCCTTTCTCCCTCTCTTCTGGGACTTTAGTAATATGTACATTGTTTCTTTTGATTGTGCCTTTTCATTATTTTTTCTAATTGTTTAAATTCAACTGATCTGCCTTCTTGCTCACTGCCTCTCTCTTCTGTTCAACTACGCTGTTGAAACTATTGAATTCTTCAGTTCATTGTATTCTTCAGCCCCCAAATTCGGTTCTTTTCTCTTTGTCTAGCTGCTCCTTTTGTTCTTGTATGGTTTCCCTCATACTGTTGAATCACTTATGTGTTCTCTTGTAGCTCTGAGCATTTGTACTACAATTATTTTGAATCCTGTGATGGGCAATACCTGCATCTCTGTTTCTTTGGGTCCCGTTACTGGACTCCCCTTTGGTAGAGACATGTTTCCCTCACGTCTTCCAGACTTTATGGATTGCTTTTGGTTAGAGAAGACTTTCACTTGCATATGGGGGAGCGCGGATCGCCTCGTTACCAGGTCTAGTGGTGTGGGGCAACAGGTGCAGGAGTGTTCAGTAGCAGTAGGTTCAGTTGGGGCATGATGGCTCTTTGGCTCAAGCCACTGGGGTCCACACTGTTGGTAACAGTGTTCTTGGTGATCACTGCAGGTGTCTGCAGCACCTGTAAGGGCTATTGGGCTTCTCAGCCTCTAGAACCAGTTAGTAGCTAGGGACCAGAGCAGGCAGCATTAGTGGCTAGGGCCAGTGGTGTTCACACTCGACTGTGAGGGGCCAGCTATAGGCCCCTTGGTAGTGGCAGAGGTCACTTGCTGATAAAGTTGTCGTGATGGGGTCAGGGCAGGTAGCAAGGGCTAGGGCCAACTGGGGGCTCCCTGGCATTGGCAGAGGACCCGAGTGTCTGTGTGCTGCCCTAAAACCTGACCTTCTACCCCTGGGTGTGCATATTGCAGTGGAGGTCGGGGACAGGTGTCAGGCTGCAGAAAAGGAGGTGGAGGGCATGCAGGCCCTTGGCCAGAGGGACTCATTCTAGCTGCAAGTGGGCATGGTGGTGCTGGCCAGTAACGGAAGGCAGGGCTCCCCGGTGGCTGTGCTGGGGGCATGCACACTGGAGGAGCTAGTTACAGGTGGCCGTGCTGATGCTGACCTGCACCAGAAGGCGGGCTTAGTAGTCCTGGAAGAGCGTCAGCTTCCTGGTTCTGATAGTGGGACGACAGTTATGTCAATGTTAACTGTCGGGAAGGTGGGTGCAGGATATATGGAAATGATGATTTCTGCAGCTTTTCTGTAAGTTAGAAGTAAGTTCAAAGTAAAGTTTAAAAAAAGCTTAAAAGGGGGGGGGGGGGGGGGGGGGGGGTAGTTTACAGTGAAACCAATTAGTACAACTGTGATTTTGATTTTCTTCCCCAGCTGCCTTCAGCTGCTTTGGTAGAGAGTGAGCAGGCAGATGATGTCAGGAAGTGACTGAAGTCTAAGCATTCTCTAAAGCTGGGTGAGCTCATGTCAGTGTGGGTCGTCTGGAAGCAGAAGCAGATGGGAGTTAGGAGTGCAGATGATTCCTTGCAGGAGGGAAGGGGCGTAGCCCAGCTGTGTGCAGTCATTGGCTGGGGGCTGGCTGAGAAGAGCATGTCCTCACCTCACACCCTGTGACAGCTGGGGCCCAGGGCTCATCTCTCCCACTCTGGGCTCAGCGTTGTCTGCGGTGTGATGGCGCGAGTCCACGGGTCCCTGAGGAGCCCCTCTCCTTAATGTTCCAGGCACCTCTGTGGAGGACAGGAAAACACAACCGGTTTCCTCGGTCCCATTCCTAGGTGGTGCTTTGACCCCTGCCGAGCGACTGGCGGGGCACATGAGAGCAGGCCGGGGTCACCGGGCTGGCGGAGAGTTCCAAACGAAAACTCTTTGAGGCAGGTGCCAGGCAGCATCAGCTTAAAAGCAGGCTCCAGGCTAGCGGAGGGTGCCCGTGGGAGCGAGCCTGGAAATCGCGATGAATTGATTTTAAGCAGCTGCAGCTGTGATCAGACTATTTTTAGCCACGGGACTCAAGCAGCTTTCAAAACCTGCTAATAGGAGCCTCACTGGAGCCAGCGAGTAAAACCAGCACAAAGATTTAGCTTTTAATCTAATTGACAGCAAGAATGTGCTCCGTTACGAGCCGGCTTAAAAGGCAAATCCAAGGAAGAGAGCGCTTGCCACTGCCAAGTTTAAGTTTTCACACCTGTCATTTTTGAAATGAACTCATTCAGTAAATCTGTCTCTGCTGCCGCTCGCTCAGTATTGGGTGTGCATTTTGGGTAGACCGAGTTGCTATCCTCAGAGCCTGTTTAGCAGTAACTCGCCTTCTCCCCCCGCCGGTATATCCTGCGGGCAGTGCGGCAGCGCCTGCGAGGCCGGCCCCATCCACGCCGGCTGCAGTGACGGGCCAGGCTGGCCGAGCTGGGCCCTGGATCGCCCCCTGCCTCCTGCAGGGACCCGGGCAGCCCAGGAAGGGAAGCCTCAGGAGCAGCTGTGGGCAAGGCTGGTGAGCTGCCGCCGCTGCTTCCTTGACCAAGCCTCAAAGTAGGTAAAGGGGATCTCGGGCAGGAAGAGGCCTGTGAGGGGAAGGGACAGGAGACGCATCTGGGGGCGGGGCCAGGGGACGACTGGCGGCAAACATGACAGAGTCTGGAGTACACAGGAAAAGCCTATAGTGAGTGCAGGATACAAATAGTTTACAACAACCTCTAGCATTTTCTTAACCATTTGATAAAAAGTTCACTATAATATGTATTGTATAATGAAGAAAGAACAACACATTCAGGGGAAAATTGAGATTAACTTATTTTTCTTAAAAGGTTCATCTCAAGGATGGCAACAAAGTCCAGCTTGTGCCGCCAAACGGTTTTACATGATCAAACCGTGTACAGCTTCTTGTGTGAACTGTTGACTACAAACATTTACCAAATACATAAATCTCTTTTTAAAAAAGCCATTTTAAATATAGCAAAGCAGTGTCTTCTTGCACAGCAAAGTGAAGAAAGTTTCTACAGAGAAATAAAAGTTTTACATTTGTAAAGTCTTTTTCACATTCTAATCATCTAGCTTCTTATGATCCAATGCCAGGAGTTTTCTGGTTCCTTATTTACTATGTATTTCTTGTGCGCATGATGGTTAATACAGAAAATAGGTTAATGCTTTATTAGTTGTCCTTACAGTTAAAGGAAATGGTAAAACATATATTGTTCTTTTCGAACAAACCCGATTTAGTCTTTAACACAGTGGACATAATTAGGGCTCAAAAGATGGACCATCTGCAGACATACAATGGTGACTCTCACTCAAAGCAGGACGGTTTGTGCACTGAGGGAAGGACAGCTGTTGGAAACCGTACTTGAGCCAGTGCGGCATCCTCTAAGCCTTTTTTTTTTTTTTTTTTTTTGTCTTTTAGTAATAAAATACTTCATCTGAAGGATAAAATTTTCTGGTGATGGTGTCATACAAAACACACGAGTCTAAAACGGTAAGAAAAGTCAGTTCTAAAGAAACACCATTCGTGTCTTCCCCACTCTGAGTTGGTTTCCACCAGGAGATGTGCATGTGTATGTGGTGTTTGTATATGGAGTCTGGGTGAGGGTGTCTGTCAAGTCCACACGCTCCAGGTCACACTGGGCAGACAGGAAAAGGGTTAACAGTCAAATATTCACTTTCTGAAAACGGAATACATTGTTACTTGGTCAGTGTAATTGAAATACAAACTCCGAGCCTCGTGTAATAGTATTTTAGAAAACAGTAGTTGTACTGATTATAAACCTGCATAGAAAGAAAGACTATTGAGATACAGTCAGAAAAGCCATCTCATAAGGCACACAAGAAAATAGACAGTAAATGCGAATGTGGTAACTCCTATTCCAATGTACAGCAGAAGTTCATGAACGTGCATGAAGAGTAACGAAAGAATCACTTAACACTTTCAAAGCTATAAATGGTTTACAAAGTGGTAAGGATTATCTTGGAAATTCAGTGTCGGGAGACTGTCTTGTCTCAATCAGGTGTGACCTTACGAAGAAACATGCCGGTATGCAGTTCAGTAAAGTAAGTACGTTTGAAAGAGAAACTAATCCTTTCTGAACAAGAGCCCAAGGGCCATCCTGCTGAGAGGAGACAGCACGTCACCCTCCCTTTTTTTGGCCTCTCAAAATTTACTACCCGAACTGTTACTAAAACCGAATTCCATTTTGTAGCTGTGAACACCACAGGTTTCCCCTGTACCTAATACCTATGTGTCAGTCAGGAAGTCTGGCTGATGATTTGTCACAAATAGCATATGAGGAAAATGTCAGAAGCAAGGCAATTTAGGGGGAAAAGCAAAACCTAAGTAAAAAATTGGTAGCTGCTCAACATTAAGTTTAAAATACAAAATAGCAGCAGTTTTTAAACCCTTATTTTGAGTTTCTCAGGAAAGGGAGTATTTAAAAATCTACGATGAAAGATATACAGGACTTTGAATTTTGTTTGTGGCACAAGCCCAGGAAACGGACGAACCTGCCCTCGCAGCCCCGCTGTCTCGGTAGGAGGAAGGCCGCGCTCGGAGGCGGAGCGGGGCCCGGCCCGGGTTTCAGGAGGACGGCGCGCCGTGCCAGCCAGCGGTGTGCCCGTGAGAGAATTTCTCCCCACACCGAAGTGCCATTTCAATGCACAGAGAGCTCAGAATGGTAGTATTTTGTAACCAGCTGCATCATTCTATTTTAGAGGGGCCAGGAAGAAAGATCCCTTTCCCCACAAGTTTTTTTCCCTAATCATTTACCACTTATAAAACCTTTGTGCTCGTCTACTATTTTGCCATGTTCTCTAATATTTAATTAGGTCAGCTTTTTCTACTATATTTTTTTCCTCACAAAAGGCAAGTTTTAAATAATGCCTTAAATCTGTTACAACACATTTTATATTTATGCAAGATGAACTTAACACCAGTTTTTTTGCCACTTTGCTATTTATGTACACATATAAAATATATAATGGTGTTCAACCCGTACAGCACAAAGATTACAATGTAACATCACACATTCACCACCAGTGAGGGGAGAAACCCCTTTATACAATCCTCTGAAAAGACTGGGCTAATAATTAAAATCCAAAGTACAGTATATTTAACAAAATAGTAAATATTAAACAGTGAATACTCTACTTAATAAGGATCTCGCCTTTTCCCCCCAAATTGGCGGCAATCCACAAAAATATACTTTTTAATCTGGTGACCATACAATACATAGGTACTTACATCAAAGGTGATAATATATTTAAGATGCTATATACACAAAAGAGTTTGGCTCAACTTTTAATTTACATATAGAATAATAAGTGTTCATGGCTTTTTTTTTCCAAGGTTCTGCTTGCAAGATATTTTTGTTTTTTTTCCCCTCTTAAAATAAAACTAAAAAGTTAAAACAAGATAAAGCTATTCTCTTAAAAAAAAAAGTTACAACATACAGCTTTGGCTTATATAAATAATTCATAGCAGAATGTGTTCAAAAGTAGTGAATATAATTTTATATATAGTCATCAATTCATAAGGGTGTTTTCTTTCATATAAAATATACATGAGCTAAAATCAGTTTCTTTAAGATATGAATGTAAAAAGAAACTTCTGACATAGTCCAATTATAACTTAATATATTAATTTATTTTGTTAATGCTCTATATTTCTAGACTAGTATTTTCTGAATATCTCATGCGTGTTTTCTACTCTCTCTCTTTTTTATTAGCTAAAGATCACTTCTTTGACCCAATACATTTTTTGCACGTGCAAAACAGTTATGTGTGGGGCTTTTTTGTTTTGTTTTAAAATATCAACAGCCCTTCCCATGCACCCCTCTGCAACAGAGACCCATGCCAGGCTGGGTAATTAATATAAATGACATTTTATGTACAGTATTGCTTTCTTGGTTCCTGCTTTTCTACTGCTCTGTTCTACAAAGCATTTTTCTTAAGTAACTACAGTCATTACACAGTTAAATAAAACAAGTAGGGGCCCTCTAGGTTTCTGCAAGCTAGTGTGGGAGAATTATATATGGGTACACGTTTCTCTGCAAAAACTGGTTATCTTATGAAACAAGTAGTCCAAGGAAGTGCCAGACTAGAATCTGCCTACAGGGTGCTTTGTTTGCCACGGGACATACATCTGTAGATCTACGAGGCAGGTAAGTGCCCGATTCTGTATGTAACACACACCCACATACACATACACACTCACACCCACATACATATATATATATAAAGGGATATATATGTATGTATGTACATATAAATATAGTTAACTCATGTCCTTATTTACTGATGTAGATATGTAGGGCAGTTCGCTGCGGGATCACGAAGTACGAATACCAGCCCAGGAGCCTTAGGTCACCCATGCATCTATCCTCATTCGCTTGACGGAAGGGCTTTCTCTGTCCTCCGTGGTGGGGGGTCGGCCAAGCACGATTGGAAAATGGAAGTCGCCCCGTGGATCCTCCCGGTCACTCCCATCATAGGAGCTGCTCGAGCTGCTCAGACTGTCCACAGGGGAGCACCCCATTTCCTGCCAGGGCTGGGGGGGCTGGGGCGGCCCAGCCGTGGCGGCGGCCGCTGCGGCGGTGGCTGCTGCTGCTGGAAGCCTGATGGGTTCATTCGATCCCGGGGAGGTGAAATTGGTTCTGACTTAATGTTGGTGTTTTGGTTGGTATTAATGGATAAATTCGAACCCTGAGATAACTGCCCTCCAGCACTGAAGGAAAGACAAAATGTTAGAGGGTTGGTGAGTACATCTGTGTGACCGGAGTGATACTGCAGCCTCCACCCAACAGAGCCTGTCCAAATGCCCAGACTTTAATGACCTCTCCATGGGAGGAAAACAAAATTGGGGTGGCTAGTTCTCCTGCCCAAGCCCTTGGTCCTTCTGCAGATGAAGGAGCCGAAACTGTGAGTCCGCTGCTGTGCGTGGACCAGAACGGGAGAGGAAGCCTTTGGCTTCCCCTCTGCTCCAGCCCTGGGAGAGGCACCGCTCACTGCTCGCACAGTACCTGCAAGGCTGTCACCTGACCCTGTCTTCCAGGGGAGGGCACCGCCTCAGACAGGCCGATTCAGAGTAGCGGAGCGTGCGTACAGGCTTCTCCCCTGAGCTGAGCGACCCTTTCAGCTCATGGTGTGTTCATTTAGGATGAACAGACCCCCAAGGGCCAACAGGTGAAGAAATGCAAGGAAAACCACCTTGGCTTTCTCCACGGACAGGACGGGAGGAACAGTAGGGGGTGGGCATCTTGTGTGTGGAGCCAGCTAGCTACTGGGTTTCATGTGGATGATCCCAGCCCACTGCCCACACCGTCCCTCACTGAGAAGAGTTCAACGCAGAGAACATTCGTTCTGGGCAGGGTGAGGGGACAGGCGTGAGAAAAGCTTACGGTGGGGCCCAGGGGTATCCAAAAGCCCTAGTAGCAGGGACAATGTGGGGGCCGCCTGTGCCTCAGTACCCCTAGGTCACCATCTCCAGAGAAGAGAAGCCTTGCCTCCCGAATCTGTTCAGGGAACGCCTAGTTTGAGCAGGACCCAAGCTATTATCCAGAAGCACGTAAAGGAAATATTTTCTCCAAACACTTGTACCACATAAAGAAGAAGTCGTCCTAGGACCGTCACGTGACAGTCAACAGCACCAAAGACTGTAACTGATAGAAAAATAAAGTGCAAGGGCCAGGAGGAGAGATTCGGAGACAATTTCCAGTTACTCACACCAGAGAGCTGAGGGTGGCTTGTCCTAAATGGTGCTGCTGCCAGGCCGACACCTGTCCCAGAGACAGCATGCCCGGGGAGTTGAAGCCCTGCAGGGCCGACAGGTCCGCGCTAGTCAGTGAGTAATCTACAACAAGGAGAGAAGTATCACTCGTGTGAGAGAGAGAAGGCCCAAGCACAAGCGGGTTACCCCAGCTGCGAGAAGCCAGGTACTTCCTAACGTAAAACACACACGTCTAAACCGACAACAGTTTTTCTTTCGGCAGGTCCTAGCTGCATTTGCTTGTCTGGGATTATCTCGATAAAGTCAGCCTCAACTCTGTGCTACCTGTTTATAGTCTCCTGTCTCACAAAAGGTTGAGATCCTTTCTCCAGACTTGTAAATAGAAATAATGGCAGGGCCATTGCTAAGGGACATGTGCACGCAGCGGTCGCCTGACACGTGCGCATCGCTACCCCCTGGGAAAAGCAGTGACAGACCGGACGGAGCCTAGAGCAGCAGCTCTTCTCTTCCCGAGAAGAGGGGAGCAGGAAGGACACAGCAGCCCTCCTCGTGTGGGGCCAGCTCGGCGGCCAAGTGAAGGACGCCGGCACACAGCGGGTGAGCAGTGGTCGCTCGCGGCCGGGGGCTGTCGGAGATCGCTGACTGCGCACAACACAGCTTCAAGTTCATGAAAAAACTTACGTGTGACAAGAGTGTAACAGAGAATGTGGCTCATTTCCTCAGAAAGGCTCAGTCATAATCACTCTGGCCAAGACCCAGGACATTAGGTATCGTTCATACATCGAGCTATTTCAGTTCTTCATTAACACTTGTTTTTTCCATTTACTTTCAAAGAGAGGTGGCAAAAACCCTTCTATTTTAACTGTTTTTTCCCGTCTCAAGGGAGGTATTTAAGGAAGCCCATCTTCCTAGTGTATTAACATTCATAAAAAAAGGGACTCAGAGGAAAGAATGTAGCTGCTGCTTGGGATCCTGCCGGCCTCCACACTCTGCTCCCGCCACGCTCTCTGACCGCCTCAGCCACTCCCCGCCGAGGTGCGCAGGGGTCCCGCATGCACACCGGTGCCCCCTGCAGCCCCCAGCTCTCGACCTCTAGGTCCACCCAGCTACCTCCTTGGTATGTTCATTTGGATGTCTCTCCAAACCCCTCAAATCTGACACCCGACTGGACTCGTCTCCTCCAAACCTGCTCCTTATCTTAATAAACGGCACTGATATTCACCTCGGTTGTGCCAGAAACCTGTGGGTGTTCTTGATACTTCTCTCCGACTTCCAGCGCCAACCACCAAGGCCCGTCAGTTCTCTGTGTTGTCTCTCAAACCTGCCTGTTTCACCAGCTTTCCTGCCACCACTCTCCTCTAAGGCATCAGGATCCACTACCTGGGCCACCATGCGAGCCTCCAGACGATCTCCTAGCACGCAGCCTTGCCCCAGGAACACTAGCCAAAGTGATCTTAAAGTAACAAATGGGCTCACGATACCTCTCTGCCTATGACTTTCTGGCTTCCCTGTGCTCTCAACATCCAAAATCTTCAACATGGCCTAGAAATTGTGACGTACCTCTACAGTTTCCACCCTTCACACCCTGCGCCATCTCCCTGGAACAATCTCCCTGCCCCGCCCCGCTGAGTCACGGGTGCCCCTCTAGCGAGGCTTCTCCATAGCTCCTAACACGACTGTGGTACCTGATTCTCACAGCGGTCTGTCCCAAGTTCCGCTGTGAACCGTACACTCCCGCGTGCCCAGCCCCACAGCTGCCACCCAGCGAGTGTTCAGCAGGCGTGTGCTGAATGGACACACGAGCAGGTCTGCGGAGGGACCTTATGACGGGACGACGCACCGGGGCTCTTCCACATAAAAACTTGCACTTTTGGAAATGTTGCTCCCATCTTCATCCCTTTCCTGATCATTTGGCACGAGTCTGACTACACAGAGAGGCAGCTGCCAAACTACAGAAAGATGAAGGTGGAGGTGTTTAAAAAGGGCAACGAGACAGAGTAAAAATAATGTTTTTTAAGATTAAGCTGCACACATGCTCTGAAAATGAGCACAGAGACTGAGTCACAGTTAAAAGAAGGAATGAGACTGAGGCCAAGTGATTGATGGTTTTGAGAGAATCAGACTCTGTTTTTATGTTTTGGTAATTCCTTCTGGATTTTTAAAAAACAACTTCTTGCTAATCCAACAGCATTTCTTAAGCACGCACAGTGGCACAGGGACGTATTCTGGAAAACCTGTCATGAAAGCTCAAGAAACTGCTCTCGCTCCGAACCAGTTCAAGTGCCACCTTCCCCGCTGAAGCGCCTCTGAACCTTTCAGGTCGTGCTTTCCCCCCTCTTTCCTCACGTTCTCAGGTCTCAGAGCACAAACTACTAACCTCAGCTGCTTTGACCTCAGCTCCGGCCTGTATCCCGAGCTGGCACGAACCTGGGACAAAAGCTCTGCCCCTGGCATATGGGTGCGCCTACAGCTGGCGATCACCGCCAGGACACAGAATTTCTATGAACGTGTTATCTCTTGCTTCACTCTAAATTTGCACTTAATAGGTTTGGGCATTTTTTTCATATTGATTGTTAGAAAAGGTAGTGGACATTCTCCTAAGAGGCTTTCTTTTCTCAACAAAACCTTTTCAAATTCTGTTTTAAATGAACTACACAGCATTAAAGTGACAAGCAAATGTATCAATGGCTGCAGGGAGTGTCAGACAGCAGTGTGAAAGCACCGTGCTAAAGCATTTACTCTGAAGTCTAAAATTAGATGTTTTTATTACAGTCTGCTTATAAGAATCCTGAAAGGATGAATACCCTGCACCGCAGTCTGAAAGCTGACAAGGTATCGCTTAACTATTTCCTTCTTTCCTTCTTCCTTTGAAGCATCAGGTGTTTGGCTCAGCGGGTAAGAAGGCGAAACCACACCCGCCAACCTTCTGCCTCTCCCCAGAACGGCTGATCTGGAAGAAACCTGCCACGTGCCGGGCCTCTGTGGACAGCCTGCGTGGCCCACGGCACCTCTCCGGTCACTCAGCAGTGCTGACTTTGCCTTACAGACCCCCGCAATAGGTGTTTTAAGATGAAACGTCTAAGTAAACATAAATGAGTGAGAAGCTCCTCTCAGAAGGGAGGAATGACTGACTGGCTCTGAGGAGAAACAAGAAATGTCCTGGTTTTGCTCCTGAGGCACAAGGGACAGAAACTAAAAAAGGTAGGTACACGGAGGAATACACCAGCTGCCCGGCGCAGCCACGCACGTGTCCCCTTCCGGAGTCCCGAGTCCAGGCGGAGGCCGTGCTCCCCCCAGCATGTCAACACCTGCCAGCCTGGAGGACTGCAGCGAGACGCACCAGAGAAAATGCCAAGCGGCGCTCTCGTCCTGTCTGGTCACAGATTCTGGGAACAGCTCTCTGTTTCTTCGTCAGGGTAAGTAAAAGCGGACACTGGGAAATCATTCCACAATGTATTTTTTTGTACGTTTTTCAAAGCTAACCTTTGTCTTTTAATATGCCCAAATGTGACTCTAAAGAACTGGAGATGATTGATTTCAATCAATATACTTGTAAAAAAAAGAAAATCACAAAAGCACATGGTGATCACCAAACAAAGAAGTACGAGCCACAGAAGGCAAGAGAGCAGGCTTACCAGTGTTGTAGGCGGTCGGCATGGCTGAGTACACGAGTCCCTGCAGAGGCAAGCTCAGGGTGGTCACAGACACGACTGGGGTAGCTAGAGGCTGAGTGGTGTGAGAACTGCTTATCCTTTGGGTATTCTGGGAGAGAGTAGAAAAAAGGGTCATTATTTGAGTATTTATATTCAGCCTTAGTATTTTAAAAATAACATTCAATTTAAAAGTGACATTTTTCACAGTTTTACGATGTGAACGTCATTATGTCTTAAAGCAGTGATGATGTGAAAACAAACCTTAGAAATACTAATGTGAACTAAATATTTAATTTCAAGGGACATAGTTTTACATTAATTATTCATTTTCCCTTGTCTTTCATAGTGTTTATCGGTGGCAAGGATATATCCTTAAAACAGAAACCTGCACTCTGGGTGAGAATGCTTTGATGTGTTACCATAAATGAGGACTTGCTGGCACTAAAATACCGCCAGGCTGCCCCAAATCAAACATCTAGGTTTTTGAGCTGAGGAGAGCCAAAAGTCTTTTGTATCCTGAGAGTGTAAGTAAGTTTAGGGATCGAAACCACTTGCACCGGCAGCATTCCCATGTTAGCGTGCTGTGAGGTCCTGGCTTCCTATAGTACAGTTTGCTTCCAGTTTTCCTGCCCTGCGCTCCTACAGTTGCTACACCCACACCCCCCAGCCCCGTGCCCCCCACACCCCCCGGTGCCCCATGCCCATACAAGCTCAGCTTCCCCTACTGTCACCCCCCCCCCCAGTGACCTATTTCTTGGCAGCAGGTTCCAATACACATCCCTGTGTCCCTCCGGACACTTCTGAAAGGAGAGGCTTTGCGTGGAGAGCTTGTAACTAGCGCACTTCTCATGAGACGGCGAATGGGGCAACACTAAATGCTCGCTGACCGACTCCATCTACACCGTATCCTATCTGTACCGGGAGTGAAAAAACCCAACTACTGAATAATCAAGTCAGCCTGACATGGCCACTCTACGTTTCGGGGGTGACAGCACTTTCTCATGACAGGGGCTTCCAGGAATGCTCCAAAAGCAGGATCAGATAAAGAGAACAGACTCCATGATCCATGGGTTCAGCACCCAAGAAGGCCAAAGCACAACTAGCCCAGGGCTTTTAATATAGAGACATCACCTACGTTTTTCTCCCCAATTCCCGACTTCCTAAGCTTGGGGAGGGGGGAATCATTTCACTTTTCTGAACCTCTCTGTTTGCACAGTAGGGAAGACAGTGATCTTTGTGCTGCCGGCCTTGGGCACTACTGGGAAGCTCTAATGAGCCAAGAGGTGGGAAGTGCTCTGGTGACTGGAGTACCACCCAGATGTAAGACAGTATCCTTAAATGACTTTCCTGAGAAACCCTCTGGCCCACATTTCTATGTCACTTCAGATCCACAGGTAAGACCCCTGGAGCTACCACAAAGCGAGGTTGTTTAGAACAGCAAGGCTTCTCAAGGCATCTCAGCAGCCTGGCTCTCACCATGAGAGTCTTTCTTCACCTTGTGGTTTTCAAAGATTTAGAAATTTATCTTTGAGATTCTGTAACTGGGGAGTGAACTTTAAGTGGGTGGAAGTCAGTGTATGGTAAGTGGGAACACATGTTCATCTCAGCATCAAGTTAATAATTTTAATGAGTTTTTGAGGTAGAGATATACTTTGGACTTAATCTGGAAACTCAGAGTCAGACAGTAGGCGAAAGAACACAGCATGACCCAGTTTGGCCTAACTCTATCCATGCCAGGGCTTCAACTCCATGGCAATCTCCGGGCATGACCTCAAGAAGAGGTGGTGTGTATGTGTGTGTGTGTGTGTGTAACAGTGAATGCCAATATATCGGCAGGATGCATCAAAGCTCCGAATCTCCAAGGCATTGATTTTTCTGAGTAAGAGACTTGTGGGACCACTAGAGGGCAACATACTGCTACAGAATTGAAAGGAAACACTTGTGACAACTAACTTCTTAAGGGTAAACAGTCGAAGACAAATCATTTTATCTTTAATTATAAACTTCCATTTTCTAATTATTACCATATCACTAAATAAAGTATTTCCCCAGAAGAAAGTCTAAATCTGCACATGATATAATCCAACACCACAGTTGATGGCACACTAGTATATTTTAGTTTACTGAATACAAAATCACATCTCAAACTGTGAGTGATCACGAAGTTAAAGAATGATCTCTTAGTTTAAGGACAGAACACAGACAACCTTATCTAAAAAGACACAAACTGTGCAAAACACACCAGCATGCGTATATATGTAATAATAAAATATAAATAAAACCAACAGATGCCTTCCCCCCATGCTCTCATGCAATCTGAACCCTTGTCCATGCTACAAACTAAACATTTTCAAGTTTTTCTCCCTTAAGGTCACTAATTAGCAACTGACAGAATTTAATATGATTTCTGTGAATTTTGGGTTTTAGTTCCCAAAGAAGAGATAAAAGTTATTTTTAGTCAAATTTATTTTCTAGAAGAGAAGCCAATAGAAATCATTTATTTTAGAAAAAAGAAATCATTTATTTCAGAAAAACTTTTAACAACAGAGTATGTCCTGATAGAAAAAGGTAAATTTGTGTATATTAAATTACAGACATTCCTTTTAGCAAACAGGGAACCCCCCTTATGGTTCAGATCATCTCATGCAGTATGAAATAATTCCAACTCTGAAAAAAGTGACCTCACCAAAAATGATGTAATCTTTTTGAAAGAAAGAGAAATAACACAAGACCATGTGTTACAATCTGAGGAACTTTGAGGGTGAAGTCATTTTCTAAAAATATGTTAATAATTTGGGGAACTATATAAGGTATTTTATATCTTTCCTTAAAAAAAAATCTTTAGCAAGTGTCTTGTGATCATTGACAGCTATTGTTTTTAAAGGCTCTGTTCCAATGTTCCCTCCAACAAACAAAATGGGTCAAGATATACAACTATAAGCAGAAAAACGGGATGGACTCAGTAGTACTAGATTGGTTCCGTTATTAAAAGTGCTTGGATAGTGTTTAATAACAGCAAGAAAAACTGTGTAACAAAGGGAACACTGGTTAGATATAAACACTTAAGAGAATTCGTACTTTCCAGATCTTTTGCAACTCCCTTCAAGCAGAAACGCACACTCACCAATTGGAGTCACCAACTCCAATTCTTCTTCCTCCTACTGCACTCAGCACATGAGAGGGATACGAGAGTTACTAAGACTGTTGATACTCAAAAATAAAATATTTCTTTAGAAAAACACGTTATTCGGACACTAGCAGTTGCTTGGAACTCTAAAGAGATGATTAAATATAAGCAGTGAATACAAATATAAACTATTTATCGTATCTCCACTAGTAGCTGCTTTCAGAAGAAAGATTCTTCGGATTCTTGCAGGCCAGGCTTTAAAGCTGCCCCTGCTCCCTGGCTTCGTCCACTCCTGTGTCGGCCTCACCCACATACCGCCGGGCTACCGCCACTGTGTTTAAACAGAGTTCCTCATCATGACACCGGTTTATACTTGAAACCCTGAGAGTACTTCATCCTCGCATCCCTAGCCCACCTGGTCACACACGTCCATTATTTATCTCCTAGATGTGTGCTTTTCGGTCGGCAGGAATTATTTTGTTTTCTAATTTCCCACCGCAGCTAGCATAGTGTTACAAAACAAGAAGAACTCCAACAGTAGTTCATAACAGTCTTGGATAAACACGGATTTGGATGCAAATACAGCTTTCGTGTGTATAATTTCGCTGCGGAAAAACAGTAACATGTATGAAGCTAATGAGACTGGAAGAGAACTGAACTGATAAATCACGTCCAGAAAAGAGATGAAGGACACATATTTGCTCTTCTAAGCATTCAGAAAATACTAACAGGTTAGAAATAATCTGCTAGCTAGTGCTTTCTTATTTTACTTGAAGGAGTCAAGTTTCTCTGTCAATCTACGGAAGTCTTTGTAAGCATCAGTGATGGAGGAGGCCCGGATCCAAAAGCCAGCCAACCTGCAAACAAACGGTAACACAGCCAGGCTGGTTGCCAACTCTGAAAAACAAGCGCCCAGCCTACAGCTGCTGTCTCAAATATGGGTGAGAGGCCCTTCAGCGGCGGAGTTACACAGATCTTCACAGGCCTCCAACCACAGGACCCGCATGCAAATACCGCAGGTAAGTGCTGTGTGGTTTCCACTTGCACCTGCCAGGCCAAGGGTGTAAAATAGTTTATATGGCAAATTCTGAGTCTTCTAAGAGCTGCTTCATGATCTCTGAAAGAAAGCCCAGACAGAGATAGTTCTGACCAGCAGCTGAAGGCCTCCATGCAGGTCTGCCCTTACCTTCTGCAGTTGACTGAGCCTTAAATGAAACTTTCTGTAGCCTCTCTGAAAGACAGGGGCAGGTGTTCGACATCCTGTTCCTAAAAGGTGAGCCAAATGACTACCCTGAATGCCCACATGTTTTTCTTTTCGGGATTACCTGTTACACCTGTGTGTATCTTTAACTCGGTATCCTGCAATAATTTTACCCGTAGAGAGCGGCTGTGAAGAGAGCGCACCATCACAGCACACACCCCAGCACCACCCCACCCGGGTCTGCCTCTCAAAGAAGCACGAGACAACTGTCAAACTGACAGAGGAACCAGCAATAACTGAGGCTACAGGACTTCACCTGGATTTCACCCATCTTTCACCGATGTCCTTTTTCTACTCCAGGACTGGATGCTGCATCCCACATGCCCTTACCGGTCACATACCCTTTGTCTCCTCTGGTCTATGACCGCTCCCTCCATCTTTCCTCATTTTGCATGACCTTAAAAACTGCAGAGTACTGGGTGGATATCTCATGGAACATCCCGTAATTTGGGTCTTAAATTTTCTTGGATAGAGAGCATGGATTTTTGGAAGAGTACCAAAGAGGTGATGTGACCCTCTTAGCACATACCAGAAGGTATGTCATTCCATTATTGGTGATGTTAAACTCGATTGCTGGTGAAAGTCACGTCTTTGAGGACTCCCTACTACAAAATTACTATTGTTCCCTTTGTCAGTTATTTGGGGAGAGACATTTTGAGGCTATGCAAACACCCTGTTTTTCCTTAAACTTTCGCTCACTCATTTTAGCATCCATTGACTCTGTCTGGCCATGATCTCTGTACTGTGGTAATGACAGTGATGATTTGCTATTTCTCTCATTCTTTCTACATGTAATAATTAGAACTCTTCTCTAAGGAAGAGCTGTTTCTTTCATCATTTTTATCAATAACAGACTTGGTATTTTGTATTCCTTGGGTACTAATCCAATACTATTATTACTTATTTTGTTGCTTAAATTGTTCTAGTTTGGGCCACTGGAGCTCTTCAGAGAGGCTGGTTCCTGTAAGCATTTCACCTGCACTTCCTTATCCTCTGGCACCTCCGACTCATCCTGTATTTTCATTGCCCCCACTCTATAATCAATCATTTCTCCAAGGAATCCTGATTCCTCTTATTGGAGAATGTTTAGAAACGAAGATCTGAGTACTAGGTGTGTTCAGTTATCAGGTGCCATTACCTGAAGGGTCTGTCGGTAGAGCTAGGAAATATATGAGGTACACTATTCACGTGTATATACATTGATATTTCTCTATCTATGTTAAGAAAGTAAGTTCATACTGAAACTTCCAACAATAGCCCAGAAACACAGTGTTCACTGTAGCCTTCCTTCCCCAACCCCAACCACCTTGCTTATTTGTAAGTTTTTCCCCCCCGAACAATGAAAAGCCTGGCTTTATCTAAAATGTATTCACTGTTTGAGTGTTGTCTAACAAATGTACCATCTTGAGCACAACGACTTCCTCATTTTTTTGTTTTCTCTATCTAGAGTTAAAACCGTTTCCAAAGTTACTGAGAGCTCCTTCCCCATCCCCTTCCAGATCATCCTGTCACAGACTTGTACTACAGCCATATTCATGTGTCACAGTCTGTATTCCATCTGCAGTTCCCCTGGAATCCTGGTTGATTTTTAACTGCATATAGTAAAACCACTCTTTGTACAGTTTT
>NW_026740046.1:6622-6965 GCF_022355385.1 Mustela nigripes | reverse complement strand
ACTGAATCTGGCATAACTGTGTAATATGATATAGTTAAATATACATATAAAAGCTCACCTATCAAGCTCTGGATACAAATGCTTTCCTGTATCAATATCAAAAAGTACAAATTCCTAAGAATGGGGTCAGTGCTAACAGTACTATTAAATTTTGGACTTAAAGAAGAGGAAACACTGTATTACAAAGAATAAAGTCATAAATGCTGATTTTTGCTGAATTCATGAACTCTAACTCCAGTCAAGTACATCTACTCTCTTATTTTTTTTTTTTTAAAGATTTTATTTATTTATTTGACAGAGAGAAATCACAAGTAGATGGAGAGTCAGGCAGAGAGAGAGAGGG
>NW_026740046.1:0-6522 GCF_022355385.1 Mustela nigripes | reverse complement strand
AGTCATAAATGCTGATTTTTGCTGAATTCATGAACTCTAACTCCAGTCAAGTACATCTACTCTCTTATTTTTTTTTTTTTAAAGATTTTATTTATTTATTTGACAGAGAGAAATCACAAGTAGATGGAGAGTCAGGCAGAGAGAGAGAGAAGCAGGCTCTCTGCTGAGCAGAGAGCCCGATGTGGGACTCGATCCCAGGACTCTGAGATCATGACCTGAGCCGAAGGCAGCGGCTTAACCCACTGAGCCACCCAGGCGCCCCATACTCTCTTATTTTTGATATGAGTGACTCACACTCAAACTTTAAGTCTTTGCTCATGATACCCTAATTAAATTTTCTGCCTGTGAAAGTATGGTTTCCCCTGAAAAGGAAAGTTATAGATGGCAGATTCTGTGTATGGGTCCACTGTACCCAAGAGGATGCCACAGCGCCGCAGTAAATCCTCAAAAATATTCCTTAAAATGGAATCAATTATGTGGCAGTGACTCTCGCACATCATAGAAAATTAAAGGTAGCGAAATAAGAAACTGCTTATGTCAGCAATTCTTTTTCTTAAAGAACCAGCAGAAGAGAGACCACTACACACCTGTACTGCCGGTACTCGGTGGTCTCTGAGGGACTCCAGGGGATACATTTCTGTGCAGCGTGGCTTGAGGTGGAGACAGCATGCTTGAATCTGCTAATGTTGAGCTGGCGGCCAAAGATGGCGACACAAGTGAACTCCCTGGGTTAGTGTAGGACAAAGCGTTAGGGCTGGTCACAGGGACTGTGACAGACATTGAGAAGTTTTGAGGTGGCAAACCAGGCTGTAAATAAAGAACAAGTAAGAGAAAACTGTTAGTTTCATTTTCATCGATATTAAATAAATAACTTACGAATTTTAATTTGGATAAGGTAACTCCACAGTTATTAAAAGTTGAGGACAGGGATAGTTTCTTACTAATCAACTGGTAGATTTAAGTTGCCTTCTTCAGAATTACATTTGAACATGAGTATGTCTGACATAAACTTTTCAATTTCCGTTTTATATATGAATACATATACACTACTATAAAGTGTGTGTGTGTGTGTATATATATATATATATATCAAACGGTCCTAGAAATGAAAATTAGATGTCAGAACCTTATATTAAAGTAGTGTTGTCAGATTTAGACATTACAAAATATATCGTTACCAAGTAAGCATAAAATTAGCACTTTAATAATCCAAACCAGTTTAGTAACATTACATTTCTATTGAGAGATTACAAATTTAACAAAAGGAGAAAATATGTACACAAATTATAAATTTAATACACCAAATGTGGGACATTATAAATCAGCCCTGGTTTAACTGACTGACATTCTTAATGGGCAAAACTTAAAAAAAAAAAATCAAGTCATATATACAACACAATGCAATCTGAGTGTGATGAAATGCAAAGAAACCATCTAAACAATAAAATTTACCGCTGAAAACCTATGTTTAAATTGTATGAAGATTAAGTTATAATTATAAATGCTATCTTACTTCCCTCCTAAGTATTCCACACCCCCTTAAAATAGTATTTGTCATTTCTTCTTGTATTTCCTTCATAGACCATATACAATATACTTGTTAACCATGAAAATAACAGTTCTCTTTATAAAATCTCCATTATAGAGAAAGAAGAAAGCTTTCTTCTCCCCATATTTTAAAAGTGATTGCAAAGAGTGCTAACACTGTTAATTCAAAGTTGGAAGAATATAGTTTATGTTCTCTATTCAATAGATTATTTCAGAAAGAAAATTATCATTCATTAACTGACATAAAACAATGGCTACATGACAAAAAATTTTTTTCAAAGGTAAAACAATTTTATTTACACAATATTTTGCAGTTTAACATTTACTACAAAGTCACCAGCATCCATGTGAGGTCAGAAGGGATTTTATTTTATTTTATGTTTTTAAAGAATAATAACTGTATTAGCACAAAAATACTTCCTTAAATCTATTTTTCATGAGCTTCTTATAGTAAAGGACTCCTTTGAAGAGATAATCCATGATGTATACTTCAAGGCATAGTTTTTAAGAGAATTAACTCTGACAATAAGATAAATATCAGAATCAGAACCAATTTGTTCCCTGAAGCCTGCACTACAGATGCAGCTTTAGAAAATCAGATCCAAAATAGCTGTTTTAAGCAGCTCTTGCCAATGAGCTCCCCATAAGAACTCTTTGAAGAACTATCAAAGAAGGATAACTCAAAAAACTACTGGTTTTCATGATGGATAGATGAATGAGCATAGGAAAATTTTAAACCAAGTATTTGATTTGCAACCAGTTTAAAAACATTGCTTCCTTAAATTAGTATCAAGCCAAGGCTCTCTTCCTCAATACCTACAATAAAAGAAAAGAAAAGTTTGGAGGTATTTTGCCAAATAGTTTTCGGACATTTACAAAGAACCAAAGAGTAAGCTACTACTATTACAGCAACTATACAAAATAATTAAAAATAATCCTGAAACATCAAATTTTGTAATAAATCTAATCACTTTATATTTTATAGTCTCAAGATCTATTAATGTACATGTAATATTTTTTAAGTCATGAGAGGGAAAGGGAAATCTTATATGAACCCTTTATATTTACGATCATGGAAATTTAAGAGCTAGAAGGGACCTTAAAAATTACGTAAGCCAGCTCATTCACTTTACTGATGAAAAAATTGGCATCTGAGAGGGATTTATGTGCCCTGTCCAAATGTATAGGAGACAGTAAGTAGAACTTAGATTAGGATGCCTTCTCTTCACTTCCTTGTTTAAGACACTGAACATGTATTATTATAAGACTCCAACAAATTTATTTTGAAGTTCTGTAAAACAAACAACAACAAAAAAACCCTAACGAAATTTCTTCCCCTTCTACTTATTGGTATCATCACCCTCTGCGAAAATAAGCAGGATACGTAGCCAATATCTTCATGCACAAGATAAAAGCACAAACCATACTTTAGTACTCACTGTGATTTTATGATTCCGCATCATATTATCAAATTCCTCATTAATTTTTTTATATTTTTCTTCTGTATGTGGAGTTAGCACATAGGAAGTATCAGGGTCTGGGCTGTCGCACCCTCCGTGTTCCTTCTTGTTCAGAGCCTATATAATGAAGTTAACAAAAAGGATCAACAAATAAAAAGTAGAGGTAAAGTAAAAGTACTTACAGAGCCTCGTTTGGGAAAATAAAATCACTATCTTCATTTAGTTTGCTGAATCTGTCCTCCGAGAGTGGACTGTGCTCAAAGTAATCGTCAGCATCAGGACTCTCACAACCATTCAGGCCTTTCTTTCTTAAAGTCTGAAATACAATTGGAAAATTCACACACAAATGATACTAACTTGCCATGAGTTTTGTAAAATTTATTAAGAGAGCACAGACTGAATGAATTATTACAAGAGCCACTGAAATGATTTTTAAATGATCACAAATGTACTCTAATCCTCCAAATAAGGTAAACCTTAGGTATAAGCAAAATTAATGCTCCCAGTGCACATTAAGAAAAAAAGGAATGTTAATTTGTTTGGATTCTTTCTTCCCAAACTTCCTAGAGAATACTAAATTACTCACGGCTCTGACATTTACAATCTGAATCTGATTACAGCCTGATCAACACATCTGATAGGGCCAATGAGCGTGCAAACTGACACAGAAGTGTATCAAAATGATGCTCTGAGAAGCTATCATAGTACCTTTACAAAATGAACATTTCAGCAACTTCATCTACTGAAACTGCTTTCCACCTGAGTTTATCCTAGCCACCAGAAAGAATTAGCATCCTATCTCAGTAACCTCATTCCTAATTTGTTCTTAAATACTATCATTTTCCTACAAAACTTAGAGGCAAAAAACTCAAATACTTATTTACATATGATAGCTATGACTCTTTTCTATGTAGAATATACATATTATTAGTGACTTTATTAGTGACACTGAACATCTATTGGTGTAAGATTGCAACAAATTTATTTTGAAGTTCTATAAAACAACAAAAAAAACACCCCACTAATGAAATTTTCCCCCTTCTACTTACTTTTAAAGTTTGTAATAATATGTTAAACAGCATGTATCTTTTACCCCCTTGGCTACCTCTTCCTACAGAGCTCCTTCAGGGTTGACCTAATCCGCTGAACTGACTTTCTGGAAAACTTTGTGTTATGAAAGTATCTCCTAGACAATATGTTCACTTTTCCTTCTTATTTTGAGGTAAAAATATAATGAACAATTTGTTTTCTGATTTTTAATTTTTTTCACTAAAATCACCATGAAATGACTTGTCCAATATTTAAAAGAGTAGCTTTAGAACCAAGGGCTTGACAATCTGTGGAATACTAATTTATTTCCAGAATGTCTAAATTTTTAAAAACCCCAATGGGTGTTTTTTAAAAGTAGAATTACAGAGTTCAACATTTTAAATAGCTTTGAGACTGGCTGATTTTCTAATCAACCACTGTGAAGTTTTGGGAAGTTAAAATTTTCCAAGTAAACTAATGAAGTTTATTTAATTGGGAAACAAAGTTTGATCAATAAATTAGTACGTTTGCTAATTTATTCTTTAATGATTATTTAAATTAGATTTAAGATGCACTTAATTAATTCATAGTAATCTTGATATCCTTTAAAATATAATTTACAATTATGAATGCTTATTTCATAAGCACTGAAAGAATGTAAACACACAACAGGTTAAGATAGGAAATTTTTTTCTTAGTTTCTCTGAAGTCAAATTATTTTAAAATCACTTTAGTCAATTTGATTTTTTTCATGCTTACAGAATCATAAAAAATCCTAAGTGCTGATAACGTTAACTTCTCCAATTACTTAGCATGCACTAGGAATCCCACGTATAGTCTCTGAAACCCCCACCATAACACAATCACTAAACATAAGCATAGAGCAAACACTACCTGTACTTCCCCAACACTGGCCCCATGGCTCTACGTTCTATGGATATAACTAATCACATGAACTTTTATGTGTACTTAGCCATAAAAGGTCCTGTTATTTAGAACTAAGGGATGGAGACATGTATTCTCCCCCGCTCACTGTAGCAAGTTCTGCTTGCCAAAGCTCTGCAAGTTGCTATCAGCAATGAAGACGTTAACACTCAGAATATTGGAACACAATGAACTCTTATAACCTACACAGCCCTAGAAACAAAACAAATATAGTAAGTGCCTACACAGATTTCATCATGAACTTGTTGACTTATTCTAGCCTGAAATCTCCAGATATTTTCCCATCATATTCACACATCTTAAGACTAGGAAATTCAGTCATGCTTTCACTAATAGCGACCACCAACTATGTGCCTCTTTGAAGCCCTTTCAAATTACTGAAGAAAAAGAATAAGGCCTTTTAAAGTAATTACACAGAAGTTTTATTCTACAACAACAGGGTTAACCCTACTTGCACTCATAAAGAATAGTGTTCTGGTATCTCCAGCTCTGCAAGCCTTCACTTCAGATGGGGTTCCTGTCATTGTGAGGGAATTCAAGAGGCTCTATCAGCTCTGGAGATAACAAGCTCATGTACCTCTACTGGATACCCAACTTGCGTCTTCTTATCACCAGAACACGAAGAGTTGTTGTGAGGACCCAACTACCATAAAAAGACTTTTTCTGTCTTCTTTATCATTACCACATAGCTTAATAGTAAAAGTCTCTCCTGTGTCACAGGTACTAACACATGGAATGCTGTCATCTATTAACAAGCCTAGGTGAGGCATATAAGAAACAGGCTAGCTTCAATTTTTTCACGTGCTTCAGGTCAGCCACAATAAAAACACTTGGTCAACGAAGAAAACAGTCTGAAATGCTACCATTTTGAGGAATCTGTTGTTGTGTATTCCTTAAGAGTACTAGCACAGTGCACAGTCTATGGCTATTACAGATAATTATTATGGTCCATTCTGAAGTAAATAGTACTTCATAAAAAGTACTTTGCTATTGTACATCAACTGACAGTTTTCAGTGACATTATGGCAAACTCACAGGGAAAGTTCAGTTGTGCCAAAATAATTTCAAGTTTCACGGGTATGTATCATGTAAGTTGACTGAAGTTGCTTTTCTTAAATAATTAAGTTATTAATTTAAGCTAACTTGATACAACCTGTTAGGTGTTCTTTTGTACCAGTGTTCTAAACATGTCTAATGATTCCAACTACAAAGATTACTTAAATGAAATCCTAAAATGAATGCCCATATAATTTTCATCAGTGCGTTTCTATAAAAGAAATTTTATTTTTGGAGGATTAGCTAAACACCTTTAAAAAACAAACATTTCTACTCCTCACAATAGATGTAAACAACATTATGATTTTAATGGCACTTCTTCTTATATTTTGGGCCAATTCGGTCAGGTACTTTCTGCATACTTGAACATTCATTATAAAATGCAGATTTTAAATAATCAACATCCTTAGCTAATATTTACCTTAAGTATTAGTTATCTAAGGACAGATTCTGAAAGCTTTTTAAATGGATCAAAAAAAAAAAA
>NW_026740045.1:0-2431 GCF_022355385.1 Mustela nigripes | reverse complement strand
TGGGTGGCTCAGTGGGTTAAAGTCTCTGCCTTCAGCTCAGGTCATGATCCTGGGGTCCCGGGATTGAGCCCCACATTGGGCTCTCTGCTCAGCAGGGAGCCTGCTTCCTCCTCTCTCTCTGCCTGCCTCTCTGCCTACTTGTGATCTCTGTCAAATAAATAAATAAAATCTTAAAAAAAAGAAGATATGAAAGGAGGAACAGAGAAAATAAATGGATGAGGCAAAGAGAAAACAAAACATTACAAATAAAAATATATTTATAGTAAATGTTAGTGGACCAGGAGTAAGGAGAGACATTATGTCAATATTACAGTATTGAGAATCAGAAATAAGTCCATATATCTACGTACTGTTGTTTAATAAGAGCAAAAGACTGTTCAACAAAGGAAAGAATAATCTCTTCAACAATACTGCCAGGACAAATGAACATCCATATACCAAAAAATGAGGCTGGGTCTTACCTTACACCATAAAAAACAAAAATTAACTAAACATTTAGAAAATAAATGTAAGAGCTAAAACTACAAAACTCTTATTATAGATCATAGGAGTAAATCTTCATGATCTTGGATTAGGCAAAACCTTCTTAGATACAAAATAAAAAGCATAAGCAACAAAAAAATACAGATAATTTGGGTTTCATCAAAATTTAAAACTTTAAGCATATCAAAGGACACATTCAAGAAAGTAAAAAGACAAGCCATAGAAAGGGAGAAAAATACTTGCAAATAATACATCGAATTAGGAACTTGTATTCAGAATATTTAAAAAACTCAAAACAAGACAAATGATATCATTTAAAAATAGGCAAAAGATTTGATAAGTGGTCAAGAACATATAAAAAGATGCTCAACATCATTAGTCATCAGGGAACTGCAAATCAAAACCACAACAAGATACTACCTCATATGCACTAGGATGGCTCTAATAAAAAAGACAGATAATGACAAGTGTTGGCGAGTATATATAGAAACTGAAGTCCTCATACATTTCTAGCAGGAATGTAAACTGGTGTATCCATTGTAGAAAAGTCTGGCAGTTCCTCAAAGGTATAAACATAGATTTAATATATGAATTAGCAATTACATTCCTAGAAATCTACCAAAGAGAAATGAAAACATGTCTATATAAAGATGTACACAAATCTTCATGGCAGCATTATTAGGGATATCTCAAACCAGAAATAACCTAAATATTAGTTATTGTGGAATGTATAAACAAAATGTGATATATTTATAATGAAATTCTACTCAGCAACTAAACTGATACATATTACAACATGGATGCTAAGTAAAAGAAAGCTGGCATGAAGGGCCATATATTGTATGATTCTATTTATATAAAAAGTCTAAAATCTAAATTAAAATTTAGAATTTAAATTAGTAACTATCAAAGGCTTTGTATGTGGTGGGGCTCAGGAATGGGGAGTGACTGCTTAAAGGGCATGAGGAAATTTCTAAGGTGATAGAAATGGCTAAAAACTGGATTGTAATGGTGGTTCCATGACTTTGTAGGTATACTAATAATTATTGAATTGTCCACATAAAACATTATTTTATGGTATAGAAATAAAAACTTTAAAAATGTTTTAAAGCTTTAAAAATGCTAATGCACTAAATATCTCAATTCAAAGAGATTGTCAGGATAAAAAAGTAAGACTAAAGTATATGATATTTACAAAGCCATGCTTTAAATATAAAACTACAGATAAGTTAGAAAAAAAGAATGGAACATTAAATAGAATGCAAAAAGTAAGCCTAAGAAGTTTAAAGTGGATACATTAATTTAAGATAAAAGAGACCGCAAAACAAAGTTAAAAAGGGACATTTCATGATGACAAAATGTCATTTCATCAGGTATAAAAATAATAAATAAGTATGTGTTTGATAACAGGTATTCAAATTATATGAAGTAAGAACTGATGGAATTAGCCATTTGTATGTCTTCGTTGGAGAAATGTCTGTTCATATCTTCTGCCCATTTTTTTTATATGATTGTCTGTTTTGTGTGTGTTGAGTTTGAGGAGTTCTTTATAGATTGACCCTGCAATTGCACTACTGGGTATTTACTCCAAAGACACAGATGTAGTGAAATGAAGGGCCATCTGTACCCCAATGTTTATAATAGCAATGGCCACGGTCGCCGAATGGTGGAAAGAACCAAGATGCACTTCAACGGACGAATGGATAAGGAATATGTGGTCCATATACACTATGGAGTATTATGCCTCCATCAGAAAGGACGAATACCCAACTTTTATAGCAACATGGACGGGACTGGAAGAGATGATGCAGAGTGAAATTAAGTCAAGCAGAGAGAGTCAATTATCATATGGTTTCACTTATTTGTGGAGCATAACAAATAGCATGGAGGACATGGGGAGATAGAGAGGAGAAGGGAGTTGGGGTAAATAGGAAGGGGAGGTGAATCA
>NW_026740044.1:0-2000 GCF_022355385.1 Mustela nigripes | reverse complement strand
TCTTACAGTCTGCTCCATTCTTCAACCTCAGCCCACACACAAACTATTTTCTTCACTTCCGTGTCTCCCTCCTTCCCTCCCTGTCAGCTTCCTAAAGTGGGGAGGAGCCTGGTTTGCATGTGAGGGGATGAATCAAATGCCTTATGACGATCACTTCAATATGTCTGAGGGATACCGCGGAGCCTAAGTGGGATTCAGAGTAGGCCTGAATGTGAGGTCTGGGTATTAGTGACCTTTCTGGAGACTCATCCTTGGTGGGGAAGGTGGAGAAGGGGAACAGGGCCCAGAGGAGGAGATTCTGTGAGACCGGCTTTGGGTGGAGGTAGAAGGGCCCTGATGGAAAGAACAGGATGACATCAGTTGCCTCGCCCAGACCTCAGGATGAGGTGTGATTCTTGAGTAGAAAGAAATAAATAGCAATTCTGTGGCAAATTCACTGTGTGACATATTCTTCAATGACTTCATGAGTCATAGGACACAAGCAGAATTACTTTGAAGCCACAGTGACCAAGTCTATACCTTGATTTAAGATCTTCAGGGGTCTTTTTGTTTTTGTTTTTGTTTTTTTAACATCACTAGAGTCTTTCAGAATATGATTACAGCACTTCACCTTCATGAAAAAAAAAAAAAAGACTAAATGGCTATTTACCCCAAAGATACTGACGTAGTGAAATGAAGGGCCATCTGTACCCCAATGTTCATAGCAGCAATGGTCACCATCACCAAACTGTGGAAAGAACCAAGATGCCCTTCAGCAGACAAAGGGACAAAGAAGATGTGGTCCATATGCACAATGGAGTATTATGCCTCCATCAGAAAGGATGAATACTCAACTTCTGTATCAACATAGATGGGACTGGAGGAGATTATGCTGAGTGAAATAAGTCAAGCAGAGAGAGTCAATTATCATATGGTTTCGCTTACTTGTGGAGCATGAGGAATAACACGGAGGACATGGGGAGATGGAGAGGAGAAGTGAGTTGGGGGAAATCGGAGGGGGAGATGAACCATGAGAGACTGTGGACGCTGAGAGACAAATTGAGGGTTTGGGAAGGGGGGGTGAGGAGGGGTTGGGCGAGCCTGGTGGTGGGTATTAGGGAGGGCATGTATTGCATGGAGCACTGGGTGTGGTGGATAAACAATGAATCTTGGAACACTGAAAAGAAATAAAATAAAATAAAATGAAATAATAATAATAAAAAAAAAGACTAAATGGTTGAATAGCAGTTAACCAAGTGAAGCCTGGGGAGGAGGGGCTTTTCAGGTGAAGCAGACGGATAAAGCAAAAGCACAAGAAACCAGAGCAAAAGCACAAGAAACCAGAATCTCACGCAGTTCCTTACTGATGGAGTTTGAAGTCACAAGATGCAGTAGTGCTAGGCATAACACTGAAGAAGAGGCACCTTGTGAAGCAAGGGTAGTCAGCTCCCATCCAGCATGGGTGGCTTCCTGAGGAGCTCTGTACAGGTGGAGTCTGGGGCTGCATTTAGGGTCATCAGCAACATCATGATCAGAGGGAAGGGAGGAGAGTGACGGCACGCGTGCCAGGATCTGAAGTTTCCACCTTGGCAATGAGGAGCCATTGAAGGCTCTTTGGCCCCGGCAGGTGTGGCCTTACACACATGAACTGTATACCACCAGAGTATATTCACTAAGTTTGGCCTGTTTTCCTTGAGCCTGAGAGATCACTGATCAATATTCAGTGATTGCATTCACAGTACTTGTTGTATCCTGATTCCATCAAGGCGTTCTAGAAAGGCTGAAAGATATGCTGATTTAGCCAATAACGTAGATCCCCTCTGATTCTCGAAGACTTGGCTGTTACAAGGCTCAGCCAAGGTATGACATCTACAGTTTTTTTTAATCCCCTCATCTCACTGTCACCTCTGGCTTAATGAGTCCCTAAAAGGCTGCTGTGACATAGACCGGCCAAGTAGGTAGCAAGTCCCCTTACCTCCTTAGTAGCTAACTCTGGGTTGTTATTTGAGCCTTTTAGATTT
>NW_026740043.1:0-16182 GCF_022355385.1 Mustela nigripes | reverse complement strand
CACAATATTTGGTTTCACACCTCTACCATTGTGAAATCCCAACTTTGGCACCAACTTGCCCTTCTCTGTCAAGGGCAGAGAGCCAAGACAAGAGCTGCTTCTGGGTGACTGGGAGACTCAGAATGCTGTTGGGAGGGAGTTACTGGGATCCTAAATTCCAAACCAGCTCCTGACACCCAGATGAAATACATTTCTTTTTTTTTTTAAGATTCTATTTATTTATTTGACAGACAGAGATCACAAATAGGCAGAGAGGCAGGCGGGGTGGGGGGAGAGGCAGGCTCCCCACCGAGCAGAGAGCCCAATGAAGGGCTCAATCCCAGGACCCTGAGATCATGACCTGAGCCCAAGGCAGAGGCTTAACACACTGAGCTACCCAGGTGCCCCCAGATGAAATACATTTCTGACTTAGAAACTTCAGATAGAAATTTTGTGTCCATGATGACAAATGAAGAAAATGTGTCATCCCTAAACCTAACCTTAACCCCTAACAACATTGAAACCCTAAGCTGACCTTAAAGCCCAAACTAGAACCCTGAATCCCAAACCTGAAGTGGAACCCAAAACCTGGACCTGAATCCTGGATCCAAGCCCTGAACCACAAACCCAAACCCTAAACCAGATCTCCAAGTCATGAACCCCAAACCCAAATCTCAGCATGAAACCAATCCCCAAATTTGACCTTGAACTTTATCTGTATCTGAACCCTGAGTCTTAAAGCCTAAATTATAAAGTTTAAGCCCTAAACTCTAGCTCGATTCCCTTGCCCTTCACTCTAAATCCTTACCCTGACACTAAATCCAAAGCCTGATCTAGAACTCTGACTAAAACCTGAACCTGAACCCAAATTCAAACCCTTCACCACACTTTGCTCATGCATTTGCCATTGATGGATATTTGCAGTTTCTACCTTTTGGTTCTTGTGAACATTGTTTGGGTTGGGAGCTAGGGTTAGGGTCTTGGATTGGGGTCAGGTCCAGGCTTGAGACCAAGTTGAGGTCAGAGTGTGGGTCTGCATCAGGGCCATGTTCAGTGCCACTGTTTGGGTCAAGGACTGTTATAATTCCACATTGTTTCTAATTCGTTGTTCCTTAGCTATTTTTGGAGAAGTTGGGGGATATTGGGCTCCATGCTGCTTGAATTTACAGAATGAAATGGCTTCAGCTGGACCCGGGGAGGGAGCAGGGTGAGCTGAAGGGTGAGCTCCCACCACTGAAATTCACTTCCACTAAAGGGTGAGCTCCCACAGTCCTGCACTGCCTTCCACCGCCTGCAGAGGGCACCAGACCCCAGCTCCCGCCCTGAGCCCAGGCTGCGGAGCCACAGCTGGGACCAGAGACCCGCCTCTTCAGGATCCACTGTGGAGACTTCTGGAGAATGTGGGGCGGCTCCCACCCTGACAGGACAAGCTGAGGAGGGTGTGGCTTTGCATCCACACTGACCGGAGCCGTTGTGGAGGACGTGCCCACACTGACAGCAGTCCAACCTTCTAAGGACCAGACGCTGGAGGAGGTGAGGAGAAGCCGCTGGAGTGGACTGTCAAGGGGTTCGTGGCCTCAGGACCCCACAGAGGAAGGGCGCCCTGTGTAGACACTGGAACTTCCGTCGTTTTGTGTGAGGAGACGTGGCCTCCTGCTGTGCTGTGCACGGGGCTGTGGGGTTCCCCCTTTCTGGGCTCGGATGCTCCCTGGTCCTCCGTCTGTGTTTGTGTGCTCGTGGATTCGGTTCCGGGGCTCCTCAGATGGTCTGCAGTCAGGGAGCGTCCGCCTGCCTCGCTGCTTGTGCTCCCCCCACCTCAGCCCTGCGGGGTCCTTCCCGTGTCCACACCCACTCCGGGCTGGCGCCGAGTCCAGAAGTTCGGGAGGCAGAGTGGGACTCTGTAGACGGTTTTGGGGAGAGTAGGTATTTTCCCAGTGTGGGTTCTTCCCTGAGCACAGTGCCTCCCCATCTCCGTGTGTCCCCCTCCCTGTCTGTCGTCATTGTTGCAGGGCTGTCAGAGGACAGGTCTGTCACCTTCTTGGTTCAGGGGCCTCCCGGGTATCTTGCTCTCTTGGATGCAGGTGTAAATGAGATTGTTCTCTGTAGTCTCTTTCTGATGGTTCCTTCCGAGCACGTAGGAGTGCCACTGATTTGTACATATTGATTTTGTTCCTTGCAAGTTTCTTGAATTTATTAGTTGGATTTGCCTTAAACTCAATCTGCCAGTTATTTGACCAGCAGCATGGGTTTATTTGGGAAGACCAGAGAATGGCAGTCTGGGCTGAGCAAGCTATGGTCCCATCACAGGCAAGTGCGACAAACAAAGGAGAGGAACATTATTTCATGGAGGAGGAAGAAGTTGGGAGGGGTGCTTAGAAGGAAAGTCCCCTGGAGAAAGGCAGGGTTCGGGGTAATGGAGAATTCTCACCAGCTGAGCTGCAAGCTCCTACAAAAAGTCAGGAGATGAACCTCCAGCTTCCCCTGTGGGGCCTGGAATTGGTGAGTCTCTCCTGTGAGGGATTGCAACGTGGGTCTGTAATGGGTACTTGGCACCAGGCACCCCTTTCCAGCCTCCCCTTCTGGTGTCCCTAGTCCACATTACTGGGGCTTCCTTTCCTGCCTTTACACAGTTCTAACCAGCTTGTGGTGGAGCGTTGTGGAAAACTGGAATTCCAAATCCACTGCTTCTACTGAACCCAAGACACGGGGGCCCGTGATTTAATCCTCCCACGAGTCTCTTGCTAACATGTGGCCTCTCCACGTTGGGTGACCTGGATCTGGGAGGGCTTGGCTTCCATCCCAAAGTCTGATGTCCTCTCTGCTTCTGTGTCGTCGTGCTAACTTGGATGTTTGGAAGAGTCATTTCCTCTGCGGTGATTTCAGAGTGTAGTCAGCTTGTTATAGCAGCACAAATATGTGCTGTCTCCACACTCAGATTCCCCAGCTGTCATTTCTTTTTTTTTTTTAATAAACATATAATATAATTTTTATCCCCAGGGGTACAGGTCTGTGAATCTCCAGGTTTACACTCTTCACAGCATTCACCATAGCACATACGCTCCCCAATGTCTGTAACCCCACCCCCCTTCTCCAAATCCCCCTCCCCCCAGCAACCCTGAGTTTGTTTTGTGAGATTGAGTCACTTATGGTTTGTCTCCCTTCCAATCCCATCTTGTTTCATTTATTCTTCTCCTACCCACTTAAGCCTCCATGTTGCATCACCGCTTCCTCATATCAGGGAGATCATATGATAGTTGTCTTTCTCTGATTGACTTATTTCACTAAGCATGATACCCTCTAGTTCCATCCATGTCGTCCCAAATGGCAAGATTTCATTCCTTTTGATGGCTGCATAGTATTCCATTGTGTATATATACCACATCTTCTTTATCCATTCATCTGTTGATGGACATCTAGGTTCTTTCCATAGTATGACTATTGTAGACATTGCTGCTATAAACATTCGGGTGCATGTGCTCCTTCGGATCACTACGTTTTTATCTTTAGGGTAAATACCCACTAGTGCAATTGCTGGGCCATAGGGTAGTTCTATTTTCAACATTTTGAGGAAACTCCATGCAGTTTTACAGAGTGGTTGCACCAGCTTGCATTCCCACCAAAAGTGTAGGAGAGTTCCCCTTTCTCTGCATCCTCGCCAGGATCTGTCATTTCCTGCTTTGTTAATTTTAGCAATTCTGACTGGTGTGAGGTGATATCTCATTGTGGTTTTGATTTGTATTTCCTTGATGCCAAGTGATATGAAGCACTTTTTCATGTGTCTGTTGGCCATCTGGATGTCTTCTTTGCAGAAATGTCTGTTCATGTCTTCTGCCCATTTCTTGATTGGATTATTTGTTCTTTGGGTGTTGAGTTTTCTAAGTTCTTTATAGATTTTAGACACTAGCCCTTTATCTGATAAGTCATTTGCAAATATCTTCTCCCATTCTGTCAGTTGTCTTGTGTTTTTGTTAACTGTTTCCTTTGCTGTGCAAAGGTTTTGATCTTGATGAAATCCCAATAGTTCATTTTGCCCCTGCTTCCCTTGCCTATGGCGATGTTCCTAGGAAGATGTTGCTGCAGCCCAGCCGTCATTTCTTTACCACGTTTGCCACTTCACACGGGATGCTTCAGTGTGTTTGACCCCACAGTAGGACAATGTCCTGCTGAACCACCACATAACCTGAAATGAGGAGATCATTACAGAAGCCATCCAAGGGTTAGCATTAGGGACTAGGGACATGGCAGGACTGACCTGAAGACCCCATGGACAGCTGTGTGGGTGGCTGAGTTGACAGTGTAGGTGAGGGTGAGTGTCTGGCTCTGGCTTTGTGTCCAGGAGTCAGCTCAGTGTAGATGTGTCCTCAGCTGGGCATGCAGATTTCTGCTCCTCTGAATCCTTTCCAGAGTTCAAAATGGCACAATTTCCTTCTGGGTGGCAGGCTGAGTCCTCTGGGATTCCTCAGGCGCCCCCTATCCCTTGTGCTCTGAGGACAGGCCCCTGGGAATGGACCTACCAGAACCCAACCGTGGCTTAGGGTTATGGTCTAGGGGCATGGGCGGACCCACCTGAAGGCTCTGTGGAGAGCTTCCCGGATTGCTGAGCTGAGGATGTGGGTCAGGGTGAATGTCTGGCTCTGGAGTTTTTGGACAGAGGTCCACTCACTATGGGCATGGCCTCAGGTGCACATGCAGATTTTTTCTGCTGTTCATCCTTTCCGGAGTTCTACATGGCATGGTTTCCTTCTGGGCGGCAGGCTGAGTCCTCTGGTATTGCCCAGGTGTCCCCAAATTGTAGGGCTTCTACTGCAAGGCCTCTGGGGTCAGAACCCTGAGAACCAAACCAAAGATTATGGTTAGGGCCCACCACATGGCAGGCCTAATCTGCCAGCACTCTGTCCCTCTTTTGGGGGGGACAGGGGGGAAGGAGTGGACTCGAGGGATTGGTTCAGAGTGAGTGTCAAGCTCCAGGTTTGCATCCAGGGTCCTGCTGAATATGGGGGTGTCCAGAGGTGGGAATGCAGATTTAAGTTCCTCTGAATCCTTTCAGGAGTTCCAAATGGCATGGTTTTTTTGAGTGTGGCAGGGTGAGTCTTATGGTGTTGCTCACTGTTCCCAATCTCTGGGTCTTTGGAACCAGGCTGTTGGAGACAGACCTCTCAGGACAGAATCTAGGCTTAGAGTTTGTGCCTATGGGCATGGCTGCACTGATCTGAAAGCACTGTAGTGAGGATCAGAGGGGTCTGAGTTGAGAGCATGGTTCAGGATCAGTATCGAAGTCTGGGTTTGTGTCCAGGGGACCCCTGAATGTAGGTGTAGCCTCAGATGTCCAAGCAGATTTCCCCTACTCTGAATCCTTTCCAGTGTTCCAAATAGCCTGGTTTCCTTCTGGGTGGCAAGCTGAGTTCTCTGGGATTCCTCAAGTCTCCCCAGGGGGAGGGTGAGACAAGACCTTGCAAGGGCAAGATACTTTTTATAGTAAAAGAATTCACCAGATGGGCTGAACAGCAGAAAAGACACAGCTCAGGAGTAAATCAGGGAACAGGAATAGCATGTCAAAAACTTCTTTGAGAACACACTACAGAGCAAGGGAAGATGGGAGAGAAAGCTGAGATATAAAGGACAAACCATACAACTTTCCAACATCATTCCCTACTTTTTATTTCCACTGCCATCAGCTCCTTCCCAGCGAAAACTAAGTCACCTGAGCCAGCCTTTTTTCTTCCTGAGCTTGGGGCACTGCAACCCCATCAGAGGGGCCAAGGGCACCCCTGCACCTGCTGAGATGAGCCCATTTGTACCCCAACAGTGAGCAGGTACCAGCCTGGCCCTCTGGTGCCCCGTGGTCTGTGGCAGTCCTTCCTTCTGGACCCTGCTTTGCTGCTCTTTCTTCCCTAACCCTGGTCTCAAACTAGGGATTGCTCCTGGAGGAGGAGCCCAGGGAGATGAGGCTCAGGAGGGCCTCTCTGCCTGGAATCTCCGTGTGGGGATGCACAACCCTCGCATTTTGCCCAGGGACTTGCAAAATGCGGAGAGGCAGATTTCTTTTCTCTCTTTCTCTCTCTCTCTAGCCTCATACCAATGAAGAGTTCTTAGAACTTTCTTCAGTGACTTCTAGGTGTAGCCTGGCCACTGTTTCCACAGAAAGGCCACTTGAGCATGATCAAACACACATATAAGCAATTACATTTTTTTAAAAAAACAACAAGCCAGTGCACACAGACCTTTGACAGCAGCACAGGACGCTCAAGGGACCAGAGTCCCTACCTTGGGCAATAGTGGTAGAGGCCGGGTTCTGCCACGCAGGTCCCTAGACCTTTGGCAGTTTCCACTATTGCAAATCCAGACATGCAGAATCCTGAGGGACAACCTACTAACTGCAAAAGAGCAAAAATTCATCAGGATTCAGAGAGTGGAAATCCATTTGTACTGGAAAAGAAAGAAGCAGGCTTGCTGGGAATCCAGCAGGGAGGACAGGCATAGATAAAGGCTGCTGTATGAGTCACGGAAACTATTGTTTCTCAAGGGTCATGCTGTCTCTGTAAAATGCTATGAGGACTCTCTCTTGGGGAACTCCTGCTTTCCTAGCAGTGACCCCCCCAGATTCTGCTTTGCTAGTCCCATGGATTCTTGGGGATACCCAGTTGCTAAGCTACACTGTCCTCATGACAACACTTGTTAATGAATGTTTGTGTCTTGCCCCAGTTCAGATGTTGAAGCCCTAACCCTCAAGGAGTGCCATCAGGACGTGTGGGCTTTGAGAGGTGATGAGGTCATGAGATTGGAACCCTTGTGAATGAAATAAAAGCACTTCTGAGAAAAGACCTGAGAGCTTGTTCTGCCAGCTGTCAGCCATGCAAGGCTACAACAGGAATATGGGCATCTGTAGATAATGAAGCAGGCTCTTGCTAGATATCAGATCTCCCAGGACCTTGCTTTTGGTCTTCTCAGCCTCTAGAACTGCAAGGAATAGTAAATGCTTTGCTGTTTCAGCCACCCAGTCTGTGATCATTTGTTGCAGTAGCCTGACCTGAATAAGGCAGAGCCCAAGTCCTGGTTAATCCCTGCTTCTACTCATTTCCCCTCAGAAAGAGCTTCTAATCCAAAACTGACCTCTGCTTTCCATACACCTGCTTCAGACTCCTTCTGTGAGAGCCCAGACTTTGTAAAAGATGCTTCCCTCCTCCCTCATGGCAACCAGCATTCTATGACTCCTGAGGAATGTCCTCCCTAACTGTATTGAGTCAATAAATCTGATTTTGACCCTGGAGTCCCGGGATCGAGTCCCACATCGGGCTCCCAGCTTCATGGAGAGTCCACTTCTCCCTCTGACCTTCTCCCCTCTCGTGCTCTTTCTCTCACTCTCTCTCTCTCTCTCAAATAAATAAATAAAAATCTTTTAAAAATCTGATTTTAATAGGCCATAAGTTTGTTCTTGCTGATATTTGGAAGATTAGGCATTAGACCTTCTGAGAAAGTTCTGAATGGCTGCTTCATGAAGGGGTGAACTGTGTCCCCAAAGTCTCTTTTTCCTGCCTTCTAATCACAGATGCTGAGACAAAACCTCCCAAGTGCTGGTTTCTCACAGCACTTAAGGCTTTGGCTTTGAAGTTCCTCACTTGACAGTTCTGCTTTAATCAGTTTGTGACAAAACAGCCAAATGGTGATGGATGGAAAGTGCACTGATAAAGTTAATATCAGGGAACAATTTTTTGAGTGTCAAGCATGGGCATGTGTGTGCACACACCATCCATGTGCTAAGCATTATGGTAAATGTCTGACAAGAACTAAAACATCAAAAAGTCAGGATACCCCATTAGTTGATACTGTTATTATCCCTACATCCTAAACTACGAAAAACAGGGTCAGAGAATAAGAAGTGGTGAAGATAATCAAGATTTGAGGCAGTTTGACTTCACAGCCAGCCTTAATCAATATCAGCATGTACACCTGTGTCTAGCTTCAGCTCTGTGTAACCTTGCCATAACCTAGGATAAGCCCTTCATCTCTCAGGTTCAGGCTCTTGTTCCAAAGAGGGAAGGGGCACAGGTTGAGTACCTCCAATGGGATTCCAAGAATTCCCATTTCAGTTTGAGTAACTAAATGCAGTCTTTGTTTTACTGAAGGCCAAGCTTGTCCAGTGTGTCCATGCCACCAGCCAGCAGCATTTGTCCACACCATGTAACAACTGAGCAACATTCATAGGAATGGGGAAGAAAAGATGTCCATAGGTGTTGACAGATGTTATGCATGGAGGGACAGGAGCTGGGGCCATAACCTGCTCTGCTGTTTCTAGTGGCCTTCTCTGTTGAGTTAAAATAAATGGCAATTATTTGCAATGACTTGGATGGAGGTAGAGGGTATTATGCCAAGGGAAGTAAGTCAGTCAGAGAAAGACAATTATCATATGATCTCACTCATATGTGGAGCTTAAGAAACAAAACAGAATCATAGGGGAAGAAAGGAAAAAAATAAAACAAGATGAAATCAAAGAGGGAGACAAACCAGAAGAGACTTTTTAAAAAAGATTTTTATTTACTTATTTGACAAACAGGGATCACATGTAGGCAGAGAGGCAGGAAGAGAGAGAGAGGAGGAAGCAGGCTCCCCACTGAGCATAAAGCCCGATATGGGGCTCGATCCCAGGACCCTGAGATCGTGACCTGAGCTGAAGGCAGAGGCTTTAACCCACTGAACCACCCAGGTGCCCCTCAGAAGAGACTCTTAATCATAGGAAACAAACTGAGGGCTCTTGGAAGGGAAGGGGATGGGTGGATGGGGTAACAGGGTGATGGACATTAAGGAGGGCATGTGATACAATGAGCACTGGGTGTTATAAAAGACTGATGAATCACTAACCTGTATGTCTGAAACTAGTATTATATGTTAATTAATTGTATTTAAATTAAAAATTTATTTTAAAATAATTTAAAAATAAAATAAGTAACAATCAAATCATGATCAGAGCTATCTAGCAGGGAGTATCAGATCTAGAAGTCAGTTAAATTTAAGGGGCTTGCCAAAGTTTAGGAGAGTCACATTAGGTCAGTTTCCTGTGGGAAGTCTTCAGGGGCAGTTCCAAAGACAAAAATTATTAATATTTCTCCTTCCTCCATTCCTCCTAGAGCCAAGGATGTTTCCTCCACTCACCCACTGGCCCTATACGTAGGTGTTGCTTTCTCTCTACCAATCACAAAATCAGTGAGTAGCTATAACTTCACCTTTTCCAATATCCCCCCACCCCCAACCTTTTGTTTTTAATGGCCATGGGCAACAGGGACAAAGGCATTTTTTAAAAAGTTACAGAGATCTATTATGCTCTACTACCTTGGCCACATGGGCCACTGCAAAGGGATTCTGTGAACTGTGTACTCAGATGAGTGGTCATTATCTTCAAAAAGGCAGGGACTGTGATAGACACAGGAACTAAAAAAGCAAGAATTAATGGACCATCAGAATAATGGAGTACCAACACTTTTTCGTCCTTGGCTTAAATCCTCAAGGTCCAGTGTCTCAACAGAATTTTCGTTTTGGTCTCATCTGACTCACTTGTCCACCCCTGGGCCAGTTGGCAGTTATACTGAGAACTGGAAATTTTTCTTAGAAGAGGAAAAGAGTATTTGTCAGGTAAACCCAAAAAAATGTCCATATAGGCCTTTTGTCATGGTACTCCATTAGCACCCTCCTGACCATTAAAGAAAAAAAATTTTGTGACACCCATTAAAGACAGTAAGGAAGATTTTATTCAAGGGATGCTATTACAATGGGATTTTATTTTATAGTATGGGAGAGAAATCTGGCTCAGCTCAGACAAATGGAGATTTACAGCTAAAGAGCATGGTGGGGGTCACTGAATGTAAAATTAAGATGGAACATCAAGGGTAAGGATGAAGGGATTCTGGATAAACCATCTGGACAGTAATATTGTTGAAGGAAGGCTAGGGTCATAAAATATTGAGAGCAGGGGATAAGGAATTTTTTTAAAGATTTATTAATATATTTTAGAGAGAGGGAGCAGGGGTAGGGGTAGAAGGAGAGGGAAAGAGAATTTTAAGCAGACCCTTCACTGAGCATAGAGACTGATGTGAGGCTTGATCTCAGGCCCGTGAGATCATGACCAGAGCAGATACCAAGAGTCAAACATTCAACCAACTGCACCAACCAGGTGCCCTGGGAATAAGGGATTTGATCAGATATTAAGTGTTGTAAGATTCTGAAGCACCTGGGTGGCTCAGTTGGTTAACTCTCTGGCTTTGGCTTAGGTCATGATCTGATCCCAGGATCAAGCCTGGCATTGGGCTTCCTTCTCAGTGGGGAGTCTGGTTCTCTCTCTCCCTCTGCTTCTCCCCCTGCTCATGCTCTGTCAAAATAAATAAATCTTTAAAAAAAAAAAAAAAGAGTGGTAAGATACCAGGGGTGAGAGATAAGGAATTTGATCAGATATCAAGGTAGGATAGGAGATTGCTGAAAAATTGACTAAACAGGTTTCTTGCTAAAACTGGGCTAAGTGGGCAGAGCCTGAGGTCAAGGCCTGGACAGAAAGAGGACTCAGAGGAACCTGACTCAACTCTGGTCAAGGAGAAAGTCTTCATCATCCATGACTCATTATATTTTCTGCAGTCACACACTTCACTAATTCTTTTATCAGACATTCAGTGAACAAGAAACATGAAAACAGCAGCAATAATAGTAACAAGTGTAAGTGCTCTAGCAGAAACAAAAGCAGTACGGGAATCCGCCTCATCAGATTTAGAATATACATGACTCCATGACTGAGTTACTACCACTGCTTGACTTCACTGTTGAGATTAACATGTAGTGCAGAGGATCAGAGGGAAGGGAGGGAAAACTGCATGGGAGTCATCAGAGAGGGAGACAAACCATGAGCTACCTTTAACTATAGGAAACAAACTGAGGGTTGCTGGGGGGTGGAAGGGAGTGGGAGACATGGAGTAACTGGGTGATGGGCATTAAGGAGGACACGTGATGTGATGAGCACCAGGCGTTATCCACAACTGATGAGTTACTAAAGTCTGTCTGAAACCAATAATATACTACCTAATGGCTAATTGAATTTAAATACCTAAAAAAGACACTTAAAAAAAAAGATGTAGCATAAGTCACAACATCCTTTGAGTGGAAGAATGTGCAGACTTTCCACACCTCTGTTGTCCAAGTCCGATGGCTAGCAGCCACATGTGGCTAATGACCACTTAAAAGGTGGCCAGTGCAAATGGAGAAATGCTGTAAAAGCAGAATAAACACTGGCTTTCAAAGACATATTGTAACCAAAGGTTAGAGAGTATTGCCACCCTCACATCGCAAACATCACATGACTTCTACAGCTAATGAGAGTGGGACCCAAGATGGGAGAGGTCAACCTGAAAGTCCATGATGTCAGAAAGAACATGGGGAAGAAGGAGTTACAATCCTGGAGTGGATGGGCTGAGGACAGTCAGAATGCCTTTTTTTTTGGGGGGGGGGGTGATTCTGTATACAGAGAATTCACTGGAGATGACATCTGTATGCCTCACATTTTCAAGGGAAAATTATGAATATGCATATAGACCCACAGCCATAGTTTAATTATGTTTGAAATGTATTCAGACCTACTCCAGTCAGTAAATTGCATACTTTCACATTTACCTTCTCAATTTTCTCTTTGGCTCCTCCCATTCTTGAAATCCCAACACAAATCCCATCTCTTGCCTAAGGACCATAAACTACCTCACTACCAAAGGCCACAGTTCATTCATTAATTTGATTCATTCAAAACATCTTGAGTGATGTCTTAGGCACTCTTCTAGGGACTGGTGACATGGTGAACAAAACAGGTAAAGATCTCACTTTCATGGAGCCTATCTGGTATTTATGGAAAAATCTTTCCTTATCAACATGAAAAGACTTATTATGGATGTTGCTTAGAATTTCAGGTTTTTTTCTTGACAATATCTCAGGTGACCATCTTTGAGGTGGTTCTCCTGAAAATCCCTTTGTGGGGTACCGATTTGACTTTCTGAGTCAGACACTTTCCTAAAGACAGGGGTAACAGGAAAAGTGACAACTGTCTCCCTTGCATTAAGAACAGGGATCACAATGCTTGAAACAGAGATACGCTGCTCAGCTGTCAGAAAGTCCACAAGGCTCCAAATGTGTGCGGCCAACTAATGGAACCTGTCGCTCAGAGGTTATCATCCTGAGAGCAATGGGAAATCCCTCTCGTTAAGAACTCTCCTTGATGGAAGCTTGACAATGGCCTTGATTCATTTACTATGATGTTTAAGTAATTATACACATTAAGAAAAGTGTACAAGGTACTTACATTTCCATGATACCATCAAGGATATTGTTGTTCTATTAAAATGTTACATCTAGAGCTGTAATTTATAGAGTAGTTAAATCAATCACCATGAGGTACAGGTGAAACTATTGTAACAGCCATAATTCCATAAAAAAGAAAAAATTTTTTGTGGTTTCTGATCTAGGAATCAGCCAGTGAATAATTCTATATCGGTGTCCAGTTACTGGGCTAAACATGTAATTTATTTGTACTTCTGAGGGTAAGCTGAATTGTGATCACTGAGCCAGCTGTGTTCTAGTAACTACTCATTTACCCAACATAACAGATACAAGAAGGTAAAAGGCTTCTAAGGAGACTGGTGATTTATATTTTGAACCACATCTTGGCAGGTATAACTTGCAATTTGTGCTTAGTGATAAGATTTCTGATATTTACTTTCTCCTTCCCTTGGCAAGCCAAGTTAGTTAAAAAGTAACTAGAGTTGAGTCTATTGTTTTTCTTAAATGTTTACAGAGCTATAGAACTCTCCAGCTTTCTTTACTAGACAGGATTAGATTGCATTCGTGATAAAGATCAGAATGATTTATATTGCTAAAATGAGAGCTGTCTGTCAGTTTGGAGAAAGCTCATTTTTATAACCAACAGATTGGCTGGGCTAGAGATTAATGAGTGCTATGGGTGGCGTGATGAAAGTGATACATTCAATGACCTGTGGAATTTGTTCTGTAATTTCCCCACTCCTCTGGTCAGCAGAGCGTCTTCTTCAGTACCCAGCACTGCCCATAACTACATTCAGAAAATCACTTTACAGAACCAGGTTATTTGTTTTGCTTTTTTTTTTTTTAATTTTAAAACATTTTATGTATTTACTTGACACAGAGAGAGAGCTCCCTGCTTGGTGGGGTTGCACAGAGGCTGGAGAAGACAGAATGGGAAAGGGACAAGGAGAACAGTGGGTTTCAGCTTCTTGGAAACAGAGCCCACATCTATTTCTATGTTTATCTCACTGCTATAAACCCAGGTCACAGCACAGTGCCTGCAGCAGAGTCATGGAAGTGCTCCAGAACTGATAACTATTGCTATTTATACTACTAAAATTCCCCCACAAAGGGCCAAGTGCCATAGCTTCTCCCAGTTCCCCACACTGAGAGCAATGAAGAATCCAACTATCGGATTAAAGATGGCGAGAGGCGTTTAACAGGACCCAGATCACAGGAGCCATATTGTATTGCAGGACCAGGGGTCTTACCAGTGACTAGGTATTCACTAGGTATTCACTCCTCTTAAGAGGCTAGCTTCTTGGATCTCCCTCTTCAATCTTCTGAACCTATGTCTGGCATCAGAAACAAAAGTAAACATTACTTATCACCCTTGTTTATTCTTTACTATTATTTGTTACAGAGGAAGAGAGAGATCACAAGCAAGGGGAGCAGCAGGCAGAGGGAAGGCAGGCCCCCCACTAGAGCCTGGTATGGGATCCAATCCCAGGACCCTGGGATCATGACCTGAACCAAAGGTAGATGCTTAACTGAGTAAGCCACCCAGGCATCCCTTATTGTCTTTCTTTAAAATTTAATGCATTCTCTCTCCCTCTCTCTCTGTCCCCACTCTGTCACTCATACACACACAATCACAGAGATACAGACAACAGCAAGGTATTTCCCATTCTAATTTGCTAAGGCACTATGAGCTTAAGCTCAACAGAATCACTTTGCCAGCTGCTGCTCTATTGTGCCCTGACCCCTTCTCTGTCCTCAGGCTCGATCTATGATGCAAGTCTCATGGTGGTGGCTCTTTCTGACCTCCCTCCACAAGGCTGTCATCAGCACACTCTTCCCTGTGCCTCCTCTCCCAGGCACTGGCTGCCTTTGGCCTAGTGGTCTGCCCTCTCTTAGAGCCTTTCCACTCTCCCTGAGGGGAAGAGAACCCTTACTTCTCCCCAGTGGCTGTCACATGTGCGCTATATATTGTGACAATCGGCCCGATTAAGAGATTGGGAACTAAAAGACCGGCTTCTGGTTATGGATAAAACTAACTCTGGGGCTTGGGACACATGACAGCAGCACATGGTGGTAGAACTGAGATGGTTAGGGAGTTAATCTGCATTTTCACATCTGGTCAGCAGCAGAACAAAGAGGACACCCCAGATCTCCTATCTCCCAGAACAGTACTCTTCAAGTAACTTACAGCACCATCCTTCTCCAGCTTTGGGAGTGGCACTTTTCCAACCCCAAAGTCTTGATTCTAGGCAGCACTCTGGGAGATATTCCCTCCAGAATCACCCCTGGCTGGAAGTAGTGGTTGGCCAAGGCCTCCCAAATATCTTCACTTCAGAGTTGCACTTGTGTCAAACTCAAAACTGTGGCACATGCAGGACTTTCCTGTTGGCCTCTAGCTCTAATGCCCTATTGGACTTCAGAGGTGCTCTTTTATACCCACTTACCTTATAACATCACCGTGTGACTCCTCTAGAATTCATTCCATGGTTTTTCTCCTGTACTGATTATTATGGACTGAATTGTGTCCCCACAAAAGTCATATGCAGAATTCCTAATCTCCAGTGTGACTGCATCTGGAGATAGGGCCTAGAAGGAGGTAATGAAGGTTTGATGAGGTCACGGGAGTCCTAATTTGCTAGGACTGGTGTCCTCATAAGGGGGAAACACATGAAAGCACTCTCCCTACCTTCCCTCTGGGGGCCCACAGAGATGAGGTCATCTTAGGTCATCTGAGGGCACAGTTGAAAAGATAGCGATCTACAGGCCAACAAGAAAATGCTCACTGGAAACCAACCTTGCTGGCACCTTGATCTGGAACTTCTGGCCTCCAGATCTGTGAGAAAATACATTTCTGTCATTTAAGCCCCCCAGCCTGTGTTTGGTATAGCAGCCTGAGTAGACAAAAATATACTGATAAAGCCTTATTTCAAGCTTTGGAGAAACTTTCTATACACTGTGCTCCATGATTTTGGGTCTAACCCTTCTCTCCAAAGCCATTGCTAATATTTGAGCCAGAGAAGTCATAAATACTAGGAATGTTGGAATTGGATAGGAGATCAATAACCATCTAACTCAGTATCCCCAGCTATGAAGAATTAACACACAGACACAGACACACACACACACACACACACACACACACTACAAACATGGTATTACACTTAATTACATTGGTGATTTCTTGATACCTGAGCCCAAATGCCAGCCCCCCTTCGGAGTACTAACCTCACTATCTCCCTGTGACCTACCTACCTTCATGCAGACCCAGGACCTTATACCTCAACTCCTGCCAAGCTAATGACAAAAGTTTATGATTTAGTTCCTACCTCTCCCACTTTATTCATGACCTCTTAAAGTCTAGCGACCCCATTCTCCTCTTCTTTCCAAAAAACAAAACAAAACAAAACAGAACTCACTGCTTCCTGGGAACCTTTCAGATGTTTTTTACCTCTACAATCTACTGGAGGATAACAATGTACCAGAACCCTTGAGTGACCGTTAATGCCTATTGGTCACATCGTGTATGCTACATAGGAACCTATTCTGTGTTCTTAACAATCATGGCTTTGACTCGTAGCTGAAGGTGGACTTTAACTAGAGTCTATTGTCCAAATACCTGAAGCAGGAAGTCCCCTGCCCAGTGAATGAGGCATGCAGACTTCCAGAGGTCTTGAGGTCCTCTCTTCAAATATATACACTCACTTTGAACAGTCGTGCTCTCCCCAAGGGAAAAGACGACCATCCAAAATCAGCGTGTGACCTCAGAGATTTGCTGCTAGATTGCAGGCAGTGTTAGCGTCCTCCAGTTCATTGGCCTCTCGATGCTAAAAATCCCTGTTTCTATACACAAGCATCCTCTCAAAATTCTAACCAATTAATGGAGGCAACTGGGTAATTTTCTATAGA
>NW_026740042.1:142072-149781 GCF_022355385.1 Mustela nigripes | reverse complement strand
GGCAAATGTGCTGGGTCAGAGCTGGCAGAAATTGATTGCAGAGCTGGTTGAGGGAGAAGAGCCTGAAAAGCTATTTGAGAAATAACCCAGGCTGTGTCTACTTTTGGGATCCACAGCTACCTGGTTACTGGGGAGGGCGGGGTCCAAATAAACCTATGTAGAGAGCCACCAAGAAGTCTCCTTGGAGAGGGCAGAAGTAGGGGAGAATGCAACATATGCCCCCCCCCCCTTCAAGAAAAAAAGCCTGACAAAGAAGTCACAGTAAGAAATAATTTTTGTTGAGAGCTTGTACCGTGTTAGCTATTATGAACACAGGCCTAAATCCTAGGGAGAGAGAGAGAATTGTAAGGACATGCTGAAGGGCTATTTACACTACATTTTGGAGCTCATGAGAACCAAAAAATCCTGCTTCAAAATCCATCTAAAAGAGTAATAATCAAATAGGAGCTTTTGTTCCCCGGGGATCAAGGCAGTCACCGGCAGAGAAATGCTGTGCCCAACTAAGGGACAAAGGAAATATTGAGTGTTGGGGAGTACCACAGATTGGTGAGTGTGACTGCTGCCACTATGCCTGTGAGCAACGATGGAACCTTCTCCACACATGGAGCTTTTACTATCGTCACTCCAGCACATCTCCTAAGACTGAGAACATCATTCTACATAAGCACACCGCCATCACTAAACCTGAGAAAGATCAGTTATTATGTAATTTCACCTAATATTTTGTCTATATCTGGGTTTCCCTAATTCTCTCAAAAAACTACAGCTGGGGCGCCTGGGTGGCTCAGTGGGTTAGGCCGCTGCCTTTGGCTCAGGTCGTGATCTCAGGGTCCTGAGATCGAGTCCCGCATTGGGCTCTCTGCTCAGCAGGGAGCCTGCTTCCTCCTCTCTCTCTGCCTGCCTCTGCCTACTTGTGATCTCTCTCTGTCAAATAAATAAATAAAATAAAATCTTTAAAAAAAAAAAAAAAAACTACAGCTGGATCTCCCTACCAACCACCACTCCCGCACCCCCAAGCTGGATCCAAGGCCATTTCATGAATTGTTTTAGTTTGGCTTCTTTCTCTAGGGAGTTTTTCATTGTTAATTTGGAAATAATTTCAGAGTTAGAGTTACAAGGTTACAAGCATAATACAAAGAATTCTTATGTATCTTTCACTTGGATTCCCTAAATGTGAATTCCTTTTTTTTTTTTAAATATTTTATTTATTTATTTGACAGAGAGAGATCACAAGCAGGCAGAGAGGAAGGCAGAGAGAGAGGAGGAAGCAGGCTCCCTGCTGAGCAGAGAGCCCGATGCAGGGCTCCATCCCAGGACCCTGGGATCATGACCTGAGCCGAAGGCAGTGGCTTAACCCACTGAGCCACCCAGGCGCCCCCCTAAATGTGAGTTCTTGACCTCATTTGTTGTCTGTCTCTCTCTGTCTCTGTCTTAGTCTTTCTCTCTCTGTACGTGTATAAGATGAAATTGTTATTTCTTTCTGAACTGTTTGAGAGTAAGTTGCAGAAGTGATATTTCATATCCTTAAATACTTCAGTACATATTTCCTTAAAACAAGGACACTCTCTTACATAACCATAGTACAATTGTCAAAACCAGGAAATTAGCATGGATACAATATTATCTAATCTACAGACTTTATTCAAATTTTGCCAGTGGATTCAGGGATGCCTTTTATAGCAACAGAAAAATATTACTTTTTTATACTCCAAGATTCAATCCAGGATCACATGTACATTAAGTTGTTATGTCTTTTTAGTTGTTGGGTTTTTGGTTTTGGGTTTTTTAATCTGGAACAGTTCCTCAGTCTTTGTCTTTCATGACCTTGGTACTTTTGAAAAGTTGGAAAGTACAGAACAATTGTAATACAAAGTGTCCCCTGATTTCAGTTTGTCTGATGTTTCCTCCTGATTAGATGCAGGTTTTGCCTTTTTGCCTGGATGTGATGTGTGTTTCTCAGAACATTGTGTTACAAGCCATGTGATGCTGCTCTACCCCACCACTGGTTAACTTACCCATCACTTTAACTTGGTCGTGGTAACTGGTGATGATCACTGGGTAAGAGGATGTTTGTCAGATTTCTCTACTGTCAAGTTACAATTTTTCTCTTTATTAATTAATAAGTAATTTGTAGGGAGATACTTGGACTATGTAAATATCTGTTTCTTTAACCCACTGGTTTCAACATCCATGGATGATTCTTGCCTGAATCTTATCCAGATAAATTTTATGCTTTGACCAGGACTTTTTGCTTCTTTCTCTCCTAAATGACCTCTAAAACACTATTTTATAACTCTACTCAGAGTTTCTTCCAAATTCTAGCTCGTTGGCTCCAGATATCTTCCACGGTATGTTCATAGACCAGGTGTTGTTGTGTCTCTTCCTTCTCACACCTTCCCCTTGGACAGGTGCTTGTTCTCTCCCAAACTTTTATTGGCTTAAGCCATCAGTTTGTTATGTAAGACATTTCACATGACATTTCTGCTTTGTCCCAGTTTTTCTCCTGACTGTTCCTGGTTTTAAACAAAAATCTTTTCTCTTTAATGCCCACATCCTGAAACACATCTTCTGTTTCTCAAGTGGGCATTTAACAGCTTCCTTCGTGAAAGACTTTCCCGTTGTTAGTCGCCGTTGTTTTATAACCATGGCTTTGAGCTTCCAAATCTTCCACTTTCTTTGTAGTGTCCTTCTTCTTCCTCTGCCATTTTAGCTTTGGAAGGTCACCTTCATTAAGCCTCTTAGGATCTCTTTCCATGTGGGCTGTGGGAATTTGAAGCCCATTGCCCGGTGGTTGTCATCTTACATCTTCGAACACTGGAATGCAAAAATGAGCAAATTCTGTACTGTTCTTTCTAGCACCTCTGCTTCCAGGGAACTGACTTGGGTTTATTACCTGTATTACTACTTTTTCCCCTTAGGTTATGTTTCTTCTGTATTTTTACCAATTTCAGCTTGTCTTCCAAAACACTCTGAACTCATTTTTTACAAATAGTTTGTTCATTTTTCCATTTACCACAGATTGCATATGCTTTCCCCATCTGTGTGGCTGCAAGCAGTCAAGTTCATTCTCACGAGTGCCCATTATACAGCTTCCCCTTCATTTTCATTTTGATATGTTTCCCAGAGAAGCAGTACATTCAGTGTGAGATTCTAAACCTTCGGTGTACCTGTTCTTGCCTTCATTCTACCATGTCCTGTGCTCTGGCCATCTCCATAGCTATGTCTGTATTCTTGCAAAAATTCCATATAGTCTCCCTCTTAAGAAATACCAGGTCAATTGGCAGTTCTCAAACTTGAAACCTTCCCCAGCTGCACCCCACAGAGAAGTGTTTTTTTGAATGACAACTACCATTTCTTGAGCTTTAACCATGCCCTTCCATGAAATCAAGTCTTCTTCTTCTTTTTTTTTTTTTAAAGATTTTATTTATTTATATGACAGAGAGAGATCACAAGTAGACAGAGAGGCAGGCAGAGAGAGAAAGAGAGAGAGGCAAGCAGGCTCCCTGCCGAGCAGAGAACCCGACGCAGAGAACCCGATGCGGGACTCGATCCCAGGATGCCGAGATCATGACCCGAGCCGAAGGCAGCGGCTTAACCCACTGAGCCACCCAGGCGCCCTGAAATCAAGTCTTCTTTAAAAGAAATGCAGTTTGGGGCACCTGGGTGGCTCAGTGGGTTGAGCCTCTGCCTTCGGCTCAGGTTGTGATCACCAGAGTCCTGGGATCAAGCCCCGCGTTGGGCTCTCTGCTCAGCAGGGAGCCTGCTTCCTTTCCTCTCTCTCTGCCTGCCTCTCTACCTACTTGTGATCTCTGTCTGTCAAATAAATAAATAAAATCTTAAAAAAAATAAAGAAATGCAGTTTGTTGTGTGTTGTATATAGTGAAGGATATAGCACATGATCACAGGTAGCCTGTGAAGTCCTTGAAATTGTGTCCAGACTTTTGTGCATTTTGGGGGAGAGGGTTTATGGTTTCATCAAATTTTCAAAAGCATCTGCCTCTCTTTCTGAAGTTCTGGTCTAAGTTCATCTTCTCTGGTCTAAAAGCCAACCAGACTACCTCTTTTGCATTTTAGCATCTTAAGAAGTAAATCTTCAATACCAGAGTCTTCCTCTTCTATGCCATTCTCCAAGGGGGAACTGGGTTTAGCTTTTCCCAGGTTACTGAAATTCTGAAGAGTTCTCTTGGAGTTTTCCCATCCCTTTCTCATCAAGAGAACCCAACTTTGCAATTTGAAAATCCTGTCAATTCCCGAACCCCAGGGGCATTAGTTACGGTGTTGGATTCCTGCACTCTAGCCTGTAATCACTCTGCTTTACTGGGCAGTTGCTCTCCTGTTTCATAGGCAGATGACTACAAATAGTTTTCCTTCCAGGTGTCCTTCTGGAGTATTTCTCCCTTCCAGAAGCTACATCCATGTTCCCTGCCCTCTTCCTTCTGTCTCCCGTACCTTCTGTGGTCCATATGGAGGACAAAATAGACAGGTGAAAGGTGTTTGCCTCCTTTCCATTTATTGTCTTCTGTGTCCCCCACCACAACTTTGATAACTGCTGCCTCTGTCCTACCCTAGTTTTCCAAATATGCTTTTCTTCCTTTCAGAATGCCCACTCGAAGCTGACACTTACCAAAATCCTGAATCAAAAGAGAAAATATGCTGGGATACACATCTCTGTACTCTCTCATTTCCACTTCCATTGCTCTTGCTCTTGACTTCCTTTGTCGGTTAGCTCTGCCCTCGCTACACCCAAACCACACTTTCATATGCCTTCCCTTTTTTCCCTCTTCTACTGTCCCACCTGCTCCTTCCCAGGCATGCTTTCCCCCACCTCCCCCATATTGGCCGTCATATTCCCATCTCTGCATCCTCTTTCTCCCCTCATTTCCCTCCCCCTTCACCCTCTCCAGCAGTCTTCCCCTGATTTCCCTTCTTTGCAGTGTGCTCCACTCACTTAAATGGAGATGATTTGTTTTGACACAATCTCTGTGAGGTACTGAGAGCAAATGTATTCTATGCTCCATCTTATAAAGATAGTAAGTGAAGCTTGAAAAGTTTAACTTATGTGCCTAACACCACACAACCAGTTGCCACAAACCCAGAGTTCTCTTGTCACACTCGTTGTTTTTTTTTTTTTTTTTTTTTTTTTTTTTTTTTGACAGAGAGAGATCACAAGTAGAGAGGCGGGCAGAGAGAGAGAGAGGAGGAAGCGGACTCCCTGCCGAGCAGAGAGCCCGATGTGGGACTTGATCCCAGGACCCTGAGATCATGACCTGAGCCGAAGGCAGCGGCTTAACCCACTGAGCCACCCAGGTGCCCTGTCACACTCGTTTTATCTAGTGATAAGACAAAGAAATAGGTAATACTTGAATGTTGCTTATTACTCTCTAGAATCTAGAATATAAGTGACTTTATCTAGTATCTTGGTTTCCTGAGATTTCTGCATCATTTTTAATAAAAAAGAATAAAAAATTAACCCTGGCCTAGAGAAAGATTCACTACTGATTTGGGGAGTTACTGTTGTCCCAAATTATGTACTTGGCACAGCAGTGGGGCCGTGGCCTGGGCTACGTTCTCTGCTCCCAGATCTGATGCTCTGCTCTTTTCTTTTCTTTCCTTCCTTCCTTCCTTCCTTCCTTTTTCTTTCTTTCTCTCTCTCTCTCTTTCTTTCTTTCTTTCTTCAACATTTTACTTATTTATTTGAGAGAGAGCAAGCCCAAGTGGGATTAGGGACAGAGGGAGAGGAATATTCCCCGTGAGCAGAGAGCCCGACGTGGGGCTTGATCCTAGGACCCTGAGATCATGGCCTGAGCTGAAGGCAGACGCTTAACCAACTGAGCCACCCAAGCACCCCACTGATGCCCTTCTGACATAGCTTCACCATCACTAGGAATATTATCTTTTGAAAATACTCCCTCTACCAGGCTAGCCTTTCAATATGGCACCACTCACCTTCAGAAAGACCTCATGCTTAATTTCCCAATGCTCTTGGGTCACCTTAGAAACAACAGAAGGACTGCTTTTGAAAAGTAAGCAGAGCTTCTCATAAATCCTTTAACAAAATGAAAAAGTGATAATAAATATTGTTCCATTAAATCGTAGAGTCTCCTGTTAATTTTATTCGCTCCTCTTTAAGCTCTGTAGTTATCCTTGTGTTCTGTACTGGCTCAAAGCAGAGCCTGTTCACAGCATGAGTGAGAAAGTGTTTTGCTGAATGGAGAGATGAACGAATATTCCATTTGTATGCTGATGATCAAGAAAGTGAAAGTCAGAAAACTTTGTTTCATACTTTCACTTTTTTGCAAACAAATAGTAGTCAATCACGATGCCACACAACTTCCTGTCATGGAACTTTCTCCACTCTGACCCTGACCCTGACCCAACTCCTGCTTTCTGCATTCCTCTCAAAAATCTGTCACTGTCCCTGCGTGTATTTTAACAGAATTCATGTGTGCCATCTTCTTCCCCTTTACCTGATTTTGTGTGTGTGAGCCCTGTGCACATCAGGCATGGGCATCTATGTTGTACTATCATGACAAAGGATAATCTATCTTCTTTTAGGTTAATTTCAGAGCCAGAGGTCAAGACATTGTCATCTGAATGGCTTCCAGTGTTTTCCATCTTGCTTATGCTCTACTAATCTTAGAATTGTTTGGGAATGTTTTTATAACCCAGTCATCCACAGTGGTAAAAAAAAAAAAAAATGGACAAATAGAGATTTGAGAAGTGACTTCACATCCCACATCCCATCGAAGGGAACGATCAGGAGAGTTAAGATTTGTGCCTTCAATTTATTGCTTGAAAAAAGAGGGTAAAAATAAAAAAGGTCAGGGAAGGAGAGAGAGAAAAAGGAAGGGAAAGTCTTCTCCCACAATATGAACAGATCTAAATTCATAGTCGTAGCCCCACAATAATGGAAGACTGTGGTCTTGAGCTGGCTTATAAAGTGATAAGGACTAGTAGAGCACTCACTGTCTCAAAAATAATGTACAGGGGGAAACCTGGGAAACTTACAAATTAAAAAATGAACCAGGGGAAGACACTCTGCTGAGCATTACACAAAATCACAGACCGCCTGATATCATTGTAGTTGCTCATTAACTGATGACTGATACTCAGGTGTCATGCTTCCCTCTGTTCCAATATAGCTTCTGGTAACATCCAAAGATACTCTGCAGGAGGTGGGGGAAAACCAGATTATTATCTGCTCAAGCCTCTATTAAATATCCACTTATATAAATAAATATCCTTTATTATCTACTTTGCCAGAATATCAGAATATACATTGTTGACGAAAACAGTTATAGTATATGTAACTCCTATTAAGTATCTGTTTATTGTGTTTTCTGATGCTACATCAGGTTATTGTAATGGTTCATTTGAAGCTGGCTTGTAAGTCAACACATGCCAAAGCCAGAGGTGACTCATGCTGGTGAGACAGTGAAAAATAAGCATTGATTGAATTTCTTGTACAACAGGAAAAGTTGACTAGTGTAAAAGGTCAGTTATTGGAGGTAGGCCTCATCTGCAAATGTTCTGGGTTATAAAATATGTTAAATGGTTTCAGATCTTATTCACTTTCAGTCTTACACAGGAGTTTGTCCTGTGTGGAAGGAGGACTGCCATACATGTAGGGAGGGAACAGAGGCTATCCTGTCTCTAAGTTTGGTCTTCTGTCTCCCTACTTTTCATTAGTTAATTTATTTGTTTGACAG
>NW_026740042.1:82699-139072 GCF_022355385.1 Mustela nigripes | reverse complement strand
AAGCGTTTACCGAATGACAGAATAAATGGCAGGAAGACAGTAAGAGAGAGAGCGGACAGAAAGGGAGAAAGGATGGGCAGAAGGAAAGGAAGGAAAAGGGCAATTCTAAACTCCGAATAAAATCTATAAAACATCTGATTGCTTTAAAAAAATTAAAAAGTCACCCAGGGGCACCTGCGTGGCTCTGGTGGTGAAGCCTGTGCCTTCATCTCAGGTCATGATCCCAGGGTCCTGGGATCGAGCCCCATGTTCGGCTCCCCGATGAACAAGGAAGTCTGCTTCTCCTGTCATCCCTCCCCCTGCTCTTGCTTTCTCTCTCTCAAATAAATAAATAAAATCTCTCTCTCTCTCTCTCTTTTTTAAGATTTTACTTATTTGACAGAGAGAGATCACAAACAGGCAGAGAGGTAGGCAGAGAGAGGGGAAGCAGGCTCCCTGCTGAGCAGAGAGCCCGATGCGGGGCTCGATCCTAGGACCCTAGGATCATGACCTGAGCCAAAGGCAGAGACTTTAACCCACTGAGCCACCCAGGCGCCCCAATAAATAAAGTTTCTTTAAAAATGTCACTCAATGGTTAAGCTGAATGTTTAAGAACTGTTTAGGTCAGGAAAATGAAGGATTAAGGGACAATTCAAAAATAATTGTGGTGCACCTGGGAGGCTCAGTCAGTTAAGTGTCCAACTCTTGATCTCAGCTCAGGTCATGATCTCAGGGTGATGAGACAGCCCACAACAGACTCCATGCTCAAGTTGGAGTCAGCTTGTGATTCTCTCTCCCTCTGCTCCTTCCCTCACTGGAGCTCATGCTCTCTCTCTCTGTGTTGCACACGTGTACTTGTGCCAAGTAAATGAATAAACAAAATCTTTAAAAATAAATAAATGCAAGAAGTGATTATAAAGGTGAGCTGTTCTCGACTAAGAACCCAATGTTAGGAGGGAGGCTGTCATGGTAGCACCTGGAGGGAAGGAGGCCCTCACAGCTGGTCATTCAATACTATGGCAAGACACCAATGGGTCATATAATCTTTCTTCCTCAAGCATCTTTGAAAACAGGAAGAGTGATACCCATCTGCCTGGAACAATTTAGGGCCACTTCTGCCAAGATGACTTCTCAAGCCCCATTCCAAAGCTGATAAATTTTTCATCGCCTCCTTTCCAGCTATGTCCAAATGGCCATTGTAAGTAATCTCCTAGGATATTAACATTTGGAGTACATGTGCCGACCGAGGCTTTTAATATAAATGAACATTTAGAGAATAATTTAGGATTGGAAGTCTCCACCATTTCACATTTCGTGAAAGTATGTCAAATTTATGTCAGCCTTTCACATGGAGGACTATATTTTTTCCAACAGAGTAGCAGGGCTTGTATAAGAATTGAATGCACACTTGGGATATCAAGTAACCGCTGGTTTAATGCGAGAGAGGACTCCCTTTAAAAAAATAGAAACAAAAACATTTGGGCAGATAGTCCTAGCCATCCTGACATAAACTGGTGAAAAAATAGCACAGAAAAAGATAAAAGAACACTTTTAAATTTTTTTCAATTATACAAACTAGCAAGGAATTATTTAATAGTGTCAATTAAAATTTCCACTGACTCATATCACAAACAGCTTCAGAATCAAGCTTTTGACAAACATCTCCTGCCCCTAAAATGTTTCACTCAACAGTGAACAGCTTTTAGCTTCCAGCAAAATCTCTGTTAATAAAGAGGACATATTTATATCACCAAAGATGAAAATAAAAGGTAAGCGAGTTGATATTTATTAAAGGCTTACTATATTATAGTGCCAAACACTGTATTTGTTTTAAAGAGTGAGTTGTTGGGGCACCTGGGTGGCTGAGTGGGTTAAAGACTCTGCCTTCAGCTCAGGTCATGATCCCAGGGTCCTGGGATCGAGCCCCATATTGGGCTCTCTGCCCAGCAGGGAACCTGCTTTCCTCTCTCTCTGCCTGCCTCTCTGCCTACTTGTGATCTATGTCTGTCAAATAAATAAATAAAAATCTTGCTTAGGTGTAACAGAAGCCTCCCAAATAGAACTTCCCCAAGCTACTGCAGCAAGAATTATTCAGAGGGGACTTGTTCCTGACAAAAGGGCGTCAACACTCTTCTCTCTAAATCCCACCTTCTTTTAAAAAAAAAAAAAATAATAGAGGTGCCTGGGTGGTTCAGTGGGTTAAAGCCTCTGCCTTCAGCTCAGGTCATGATCCTGGGTCCTGGGATCGAGCCCCACATCAGGCTCTCTGCTCAGTGGGGAGACGCAAGGTCTCCATGCGTGCATATAAAATGGAGGCACGACCACTTCCAGCGAAAAGTGCTCTGTGTTCACCAAGCGTTCCCCCATTCCATCACTTCACTGGCACTCAGAAAACAAGGTCAGCAAAAGTCTCCCACGATGCCGGGTGTCAGGAATCGTTGGGTCTCCCTCTTATCTATCCTTCGGCATACAGGACTGCAAAGTAACTAATCTTGAACATCATGCCCTGCTCCCGGCGTCTGTAAGATCGTGGATACGGGGTTCCTCTGTGACCTGGCCCTCGCGCTCTCCATGCGCATTCTTGCACTGCAGCGCTCTGCACTGCTTCCAGGTCTCCCGCGAGAGCTTCCCCTTCCCGCCTGGGGCGCTTCCCCTGCCGGTGGCTGTGTCCTCTCACGTTGCTCCTCTGGTTGGAATGCAGGGCTCTCATCCATCACTACTAAGCAGATGCCCGGGGCAAAGGTCTGGGATTCAGTCAGAACTATGGCCCTGCTCTGCCTTTCCCGCGTGTTCGTTTTGTGACCTTGAACAATCACTGAGCTTCTCAGAAGCTCTTTCGGCCCCCAGCAAATGGTGCCAATGATCTCCCCACCTTGCAAGATGGTGGTGACAATTATGCAAAGTAACACATCAAAAGTGGCCCAATAACTTTCCATTATGTTTTTAAACTCTGTTTTTTAATAGACAGCAAATGCACATGATTCAAAACTCAAAAATATGTCAAATAACAGATCTCCTTTACACTCCATCCCCCAGATGAAGTTCCCCTACCAGAGGCTACATTTTTTTCCCAATTTTTTGTGCATCCTTGTAGAGATATTATCCACAAAGGTGGTATACAAGCACAGTTACTGACATTTTTCTTCTCTCACTTCATAATGTATCTTGGAGAACCCTCTCTGTCTGTACACAAGCAACTGTCTTAATCTGATGTCCTTCTAAGAAGAGTAAATATGGACCTACAGAGAGATACCAGGGATGTATGCATATGGAAAAAAGAGTGCATGAGGACATGGCGAGGAGGCAGCTGTCTGCAAGTCAAGGGAAGAGTCCTCAGGAGCACTCAACAATACTTTGACCTTGGATTTGGAGTCTCTGGAACTGTGAAAGAGGAAATTTCTGTGGTTTAAGTCACCCAGTCTGTGAAATTTCCAGTATGGCAACCCTAGAAAGCACAGTCCCAGAAAAGCAACGGAGAGGCTTAGAGGATGCAGAAGGAGGATGGCTGGATTGGGGGCTGTCTAAATGTGGACCATTAGAGGCACAGTAGAGAGCCGTATGTCTTGGCAAGTATGTCCCAATTGAGAAAGAAAGGGAGGTTCTTTATTTTCCATTCAGAACAAAGAGATGAGGCTGATTTTAAACTAAAACCTCTGTTCTCTAGATTATAATGTGAACATATAATTAAATTTGATTTTGATTGGGTAAGGCTCTCTCAATTATAATTCTCATGGATTTAAGTCATAAACTATAATGGATTTACATGGTGTGAGAATTTAGTCTGATTATAATAAGCCACTCAAGCTGAAGGAGGTACACGCATTCCCAGCAACACTGCATTGTTGGGACTGTTGAAAGATCACTATAATTTTTAGTCTGCCTATAAAGTGAAATGATATTTTTCAGATTTAGTAGTTCCCTCTTTCCCACTGGGTTAGTTTGTTTCAAAGAGATGCTTTCTTTAGAAAATGAAATCTGATACACTGCCATACTCAATGGCATTACAAGAAAAAGAAAAATTAATCATGGGACCTGAAGTCCTTGCGAGTGCTCTTGTGGCCATGCGTTTCATCTGTGATGATGGCCATAATTTTGTATTAAAAACTATATGCCAACTTTGACAAACTGTTCATTTCCCTTCTTATTTTGGGTAAGTCAATATAGCTATGGCACTACATAAATCATTAACTGAAATCAAGTAGTGTCTGGTTTTCACTTGAAGTTATGATGGAAACGTGTGAAATTATATTCTGTCTCTATTATGATGGCTATGATCTGGAGGCTACATGGTTAATTTCCCTGACAGACTATAAAATCACCCAGCCAGGGACGGTGAAAGCTGTTAATCAAGAAGATAACCTTTGAAAGCCTCACTCCTTTCATAATGGTTGCTAGTTAAATATGAACATCTGGGAAAGCATTATGAATTCATTGTGCATAAATCTATTGCCCTATGTACAGAACTCCTTTTTATTACAAACAGACTTTAGATAATAAGGAAAGAATAAATGTATCAATTTTTTTTTGCCATGCACATATTTGATGCACCATTTATTAACGAAATTCGACATTGCCTTTGGATGCCTATAACATTGTCTATAAAATGGGGATAATAATATTTAGTTGAGAACATATCTAAAAGGTTTAATGTTTTAGCAATGCTTTGAGAATTTAAATGCTTTAAATGTGCTAATTTTTATGATGTTCTCTCAGAGGTTCATTTTGATATTTATCTTATGTGTGTACAATATAAACTGGGTGAAATAACCTTTTGTTTTATACATTTATATATACATACATAATAAAAGTTGACAAATTTAAATTGTGATTTTTCACAAGCCATTCTTTTCTTCTTCAAATATTTTTTACCAGTAATCTAGAATCTTCCAGTATGGGCATCTATACCATTCAGCAAAGGGATGTCTTCTAGATTTGTTATGGACACAGTTGTCTGAATGCCTAAGTTACTTTCGAAAAGTGAAAAAACTGAATAAAGATTTTCCACCTAACAAGGCTTGATCGCCAATGCCAGAAGATTTTGAGAGGCAATTCTCATGCCATTTGAAAAGGAACACTGACTTTTACACAACGGGAAACAATGACCAGATTACAGTTCTGCCTAATGGTGTTAGGACACTAGGACTGTTCTGTTATAAACTTTGTTTTTCTGAAGTATGTAACTAAGACAGACCCTAATCCCAAATGAAACTTAATTGAAAGTTGTTTTTAAAAACATGGTAGGAGAGATTTCTCTTTCTAGTGTTGCCAAATAAAACTGACTCCGGACTTTTCTTCATTGTCACTTCAGCCAAGTTAGACCATAATGAGAACCAGTCTTTTTGACTTTAACTCAACAGCTTAAATAAAATTTAAAATCTAGATTCTTTATTAAAATACATTAAAAAAAAGTTTTCAAAAAGCTTGGCATTGTGTACATATTTACCCATAATAGGAAGTAACATACATATGTAAATATAACCAAGGGCAAAACATGGTGTGCATTTGTTCATTTATACTTGTGGATAAGGGATTTCTATTCCCTACAATAAGCTTTCCTGTATTAACACTGGAGAAAAAATTAGTTCAATACATCAATATGAAGAAAAATCATAGCTAAAACAGAAGGCTAACATACTGTGTAGATTAGGTCAGAAAATCCCGTTAGAGACCACCATGCCATGCAATTTACATCTGTGACACTGACAAAATTGTAACTGAATGATTGTTGGTATAATTGGTTTGTCGCTCATCTGCCCCATTAGACTGTGAAAGGGGGAGCTAAAGCACTTGTTTTGAAGAATAACTGTTTACCCAGAGAAAGGGGCAGAGGATACACGGGAGGAAGTAATGGTCATTGTCCACTACAGATCACCTCCTAAGGAGAGGTGCTTTCATTTCCTTCATTTCCTTTCCTTTCCTTTACTTTACTTCATTTCCTTCATTTCCTTTACTTGCCCAGATGCGTCACTGCTCTGGGCAGCAAGAATCAGAGTCTCCATTAAGCTGCTGGGAAACTGGGAGAAAAGAGATTAACTGACTTTCTCCCTTAGCAGAGCCGAGTCCAGGACCAGACCCCAGCGCCATACTTTTTCCATCTGACCACTGCATCCTCAGGAAAAGAATAAATAATCCTTTGGCTTTGTTTTTTATAAAGCAGAAAACCAGCACGTTCTCCAGCCTCCAATCGACGGTTCAGAAGCTTGGCTGCTCGTCAGAATCCTCTGAGGAACATTTTAAAAGTATCTGGGTCCCCTAGCCAGAGATCCTGAATCAGAAGGTCTGGGATCCTCCCAGGCATTTCTATTTTTAAAAAAGCTCCACAGTTGAATATGATGCATATTCAGGCTTGAAGTTCTGTTCTTGTCCAAACCTAGCAAATGCTCTAGCCCTATCCTCTCCTAAATTATAAACATCTTTCTGGTTGAAAGGAAAAGATAAGAAGTGCATGCACAGTAATACTTACTGAACATCTACTTAAGTTCCAGGCATCGTAAAAAAGGATTTCATAGATATGTATCTCCTTTAGTAGGCAGTAAACGTCAGATCAATGCTTACAGAGACCCAGTTACCATTTCTTTAAACTTATTAAAACAAACAAAAAAAAATACATATCTTTTTCTAAAATACGTCTTATCTCGCTCTTTAAAGTTTCAAATATCATTATTCATTTCAAGAGTTCCTTAACAAACCAACCGACAACCAGACAAAGCCTTCTTCTAAGCCCAAGACACTTAAGAATTCATGTTGTGCTACGTCCCGATCCCACCTATTAAAACACAGTGTTTCTGATGCCCTGCAAAGCCTTTCACAAATATTTACGACCTCTATGGTTTATCTCATGTGTGCTCTTGGCCCCATCCCCACTATGTCTGAAACCCAGGCTCTGAAGACTTCTATAGTGTCTAAGTGTGTTTATCGGCAGCCTCTGGCAGACAGATCCCTGATTTCCCACCATAACTTCCTAGACGTTGTTGCATCTGCCAAACACTGCCCATTTCTGATGGATATCACTTCCTCCCAGTGCTCTCGGGCCAATGAACCGGAGTCCTTGAAGAGCTCAAGGCGCTCTGGGCTCTCTGCAGGTCATGAGATGCAGAAGTCACTGCACGTTGCATGGGAAGTGGACAGTTGGCTGGGAATCCCACGCTCCTGGACACAGTGTTCTTTTTTTATCACATGTGCGCTACAGCAGTCTTGCCCCACAGACTTCCAAGACTGTAGGGCAGAGCTCTCTGTTTTTCTTTCAAGTTCCCTCCTGCCTACGTCTCCATAGGGTTCACCTGGCCTTTCAAGTGGGAAAGGCTGGTAGACAAACCAAGCGATGGGCACTGTGATCTTCTCAGTTCACGCCCAACAATCACCAAAGCTGTGTTCTTGGACTAACTCTAACTCCATCCACCCCGTGACAGCTTTTCTCTCCAGAAGTTCTGACCCATCTCACCCATGAACTGTCTGCCGGCTGGGTCAGTTGTACCTGCCCCACAAGACATGCCCAGACGTGTGTAGATTTGGGTAATGGGCCTGGTTTAGGCTGCAGCTAGCGACCACCACGATGTCTATGTCACTAAGAATGTGCTTCCGAGGACTAGCTAAGACAGCAAAGGGCCTACTGAGGTAGTGGAAGAGCCGAGGAGCCTCTGCACGGCCTTCCCCTGCCTTCCTCTGTGTCTCACACGCTGAGCAGGGCCAAGCCACACAGCGAATATGTATCTTACTGAACAGGTGCCGCAAAGCTTCCACCAAGAGGAGAAGTTCTAAATCCCTGAGCGGAACTCCGCCCCCTGAATACCAGCCTACTGAAAACAAGCTGGAGAGAGTTGTAGGAAGCCAAGTCATCAAAAGCCAAGATGCTATGTAGACCCTCGTTTATACTAATGTACCGGGCAGCCCTGGGGTGTTCACTACTTTTTCCACTCTAGAGATCAGTGCATCATGCCCTCCTCCATCACTCTTGTTCTCCCATTAAGGGCACCTTATTTATTTCCTGCACATATGCATTGTCTTCTATAGGCTTTGCTGGGAAATGTGCTTAAAATCTTTTCTGTCCAAATCAACTTATTCTTGAATTAGCCTGTTCTGGTTCAGACCCTAACCAAGGGTACACTTTTTCCCTGTCTTGACCTGCAAAGGTTTTGCCTTTCAGGGAACTAACTGGATGGTTCAGAAGTTGGGAGCAGTGAACAGAGGCAAGACTCTAGAATAATCATGTTTAATATTCTGACCCCATTTTGCTCCCAGGTCTGCATGTCCTGAAATGTTGGGACTTCATCCCGCAGATGTCAGGGAACCACTGAAAATTTCTGAGAAGCATGATGTGATGAAATCCCGTCTGCCCATAATGGTTTAATATGGATTATGAAGAGGAGGCCCCCCCAAAGCAGGTGACCCTGAGGACAGAGCAGAATGATAGAGGGGCAGAATAAAAAAAAAAAATGAAGGCGGTTCTAAGTGAAAGAGGTGGATATCAGCAAAAGGAACGCAGCAATCAGGACTGGGCAATAATTTGGGAAAGAATAAAATGTACTCAATTTGAGATAAAACACATTTCAGGTAATGGTGTTTGAGATTGTTAATGGTATAGAGCTGAGGCTCGGACAGGGAAGATACAAAGATAAATACAGACAAAAAGAGTTAAAACTGTAGCACAGGATCTTATCACCAAAGGAGAGAACAGAGAGAACCGAACACCAAGAACTAAATAAACCCCAGGAACACCCACAGTTACCAGAATGGAAAGTGAAAAAAAGGAGATTCAGATTTTGGCCAGTAAGTGGACGTGAGAGGGTGACTTCTCTTGGAAGTCTTGTTAATTGGTATTACCCAAGAAACTCCTAAGTAAGGGCTGCTTCACTTTTGCCTCAGGGGTAAATGCTCAGACTAGCCTGGGAAGGCTCGGGTTCCTGGTAGCTCCAACACCAGAACATCACCCTGATGCGGTCTTCAAAGTCTCTCGTTCTAATGAAGACTTTTTTATACTTCCTTAACTACATTTCCCCATAAACAAGGCCAGTGCACTCTTGCCTTGGCTGCAATGAGGTTGCAGCAGTGATTTCAAAGGATTGATTGATATGTTAAAAATGCGCATGGGAGGACAGGCAGTGCCTGAAAAAAAAATAGGAGTTCAATAAACATATGTGGAGGAACCAACGAGTGTCTGAACAGGGACAACTTTCCTCTGCACCAACTTGATGGAGAAGTTGGAGAACCAAATCAAATGCTAAATGGCAATGGTGTTGTAGAGGTTGGCCAAGAGAGACAACAATACAGATTCGACAGAGATGATTTTTCCTCCTGAGCCAATAAAGACTTTGCAAGCCTGGTGTTGAGTATCCATGACGCCAAAAAAAAAAAAACCAAAAACAAAACAGAACAGAAAAAACAAACAAACAAACAAACAAAAACCTGTGGCCCTAAAAAACAGGGCTAAAATGAGCTGAGGACGCTACAGTTTAATTTTCAAAACTGAGTTCTGTGCAAGAGTCTTTGTAGCATGTCACCGATGACTGAAGTCAATCTCGCTCCATCGGGCTCAGCACCAGGCCAGCCTTCGGAAGGGTAATGATTAGCCTCCATTTTAGGTCTGCAAACTGAAAACATCTATAGCATTTGGAAGGAATCCTAAGGAGACTGATCAAAGAGATGAAGGGAATTAAAAAAAATAATAATAGGATAATTGGCCCCAAAGAGAAAGACAAAAAATACGGTTTATTTAACCAAAGAGAGAAGGCTGATAAGCCAAGAGTCATCTTTAAGCATTCTGTCATTGTGGTAAGCAGCTGGTCGGCTTCCCTGTAGGTAGCACAAGAGAAGACAGGCTTCCTGACAGGGGACACCAGAGTGGTTTTTCACCCAATTACTGCCTGCCTGCAGGGGCTGGATGGTTCTGTCTCGTAGACTGTAACAGGAAGTTGGATTTCTTGCTCTGGACCCTCCTTAGCATGAGGGTACCGCTATGGATGAAAACAGCTGTCCAGGGAAGAAGGAACAACTTTGGAGACACAGAAATCCTGTTCTATCTTTACAGCTCTGAAGTCCTCACATACATTCAGGCATCAAGAGATGTGAGAAGGAACTCTCACAAGAATGCTTTTTCTTAAGAAGCTTAAAAGGGTGGATTCTGAACCTTAAATCATAAAGATCTTTTTTAACATTGTTGTTGATTAGCTATAGGTCTGTTCTGCCAATGTCCCATTGCGCTGTTCAGAAAAAAAACTGTATTCAGTTGTCTATATTCCCAGCTAAGTGCAGAACACTGGACCATCTACCATCCCACAAACCTGAATGTTTACAGACTTTTGGAAAGTAAGTGACAACTTTCTTTTCTTTTTTTTTTTTTTAAGATTTTATTTATTCATTTGACAGACAGAGATCACAAGTAGGCAGAGAAGCAGGCAGAGAGACAGAGAGAGAGGAGGAAAGGCTCCCTGCTGAGCAGAGAGCCCTATGCGGGGCTCGATCCCAGGACCCTGGGATCATGACCTGAACCGAAAGCAGAGGCTTTAACCTACTGAGCCACCCAGGCGCCCCAGTGACAACTTTTCTAAAAGGAATTGTTCACATGTAAGTTTCAGCCTCTAGAGAAAAATGACTAGATCGTAACATTTTTATTATTGTCCTCTCTATTCTTGTCTCCTTTGGAAGTCAGGGGTCACTTTATATCAGGTTCCAAGCTCAGGAACATTTGGCTACAGTCCATCCTGCCCTTTGAGTTTAGAAAATTACAAAGAACAAAACGAAAGATTCTTTTGTTACATTCTACAATCTCAGATTCATGAGTCATTGCAGCTTTTTGGTCACAGACTCCATTTAAAAAAGAAGCCAAGAAAAGTCCTTGTTAGATATTGTAGAGAAATGCAGAATCTAGCTGGGGCTCGGGACCACAGTGGTTTCAGAATGTCACTGTTCAGATCACAAATTCACCCTGTCGTCTCCTCCTGCTGAGCCATGACACTGTGTACGGGAATGAGCGAGTGGCGGGCTCACATCTCAGTCTACATCTGCTTGCTAGACGGATTTCATCTGGGCTTATGGTCACTTGGCTTAGTTTGGAACAATATTGGATCCTGGTTGAACAACAGTCTCCTGGGATGTGCCCTTTACCCTGCCAATCTTGAAACGATTTCTACTTGATTTTGGCCCTTGTTTCTGTTTTAGCTTCTTGAACTCGATCTCCTGGTAATTTTTAACCATACGTCATTTCTTCAAACTGATTAAATACAAACAATTCTTCAGGTCTCTTGGCTTCTGTCCTCTGTCCTTGGCTGTAGGCAATGTTCCTGATGGCTTTCTGGGCCATTCTCTTCTTTCTATCATGTTCTAACCTTAATTGGCCAGCTTCACGTAGATATTGTGGCCTTACAAAGTTTTCATTTATTTCAGGATGAATTCAGCAACGGGAAAGTTGCTGACCTCAACGGGTAGCGTAATACAGTAAGTATAGAAGAGAACTTGGCGAGTACTTAGTATTTGTTGAATCGGTGTGTGAATAAATGACCTCTATCATAGTCAAGCTACTGGCAATTTTCTTTTTTGTAAACTAGACCTGCTACTCAAAATAAATGTACTCTGCAATTTATAGTCCCAGGCAATTGTAGAAGAACATTCTATTAACTATTAGCTATTTAGATTTATCTTTTTTAAGTTCTTAGTTTATTCATCAACCCTCTTCTGAAAAATCTGCACTATGACCACAGATAAAGTCACTGCAGAATACTTACTCCTTCTGTTGTACAACCTATAGGTCACTTGTGCCAGCACCAACATTGGCTTCTGCAGTCCCCCTGACTTTCTTCATTCTGTTATTGCATTCCTTTGGCTGTTTCCTTGAGACCTTTTTTCTTCTCATACAGCCCATATCTTGCAAGTCTATGTTTGGGTTAACTTTTTTTTTGCATAATCCAAGGACTCCTAAATCATGCCAAAGCCAGTTGTCTTCCAACCACCAAAATGGGCTCTGAATCCAAGGACAAAGATGACATCTGGTGTGGTTTTGTACATTTTGGCTAGTTTCCCCCCAAATTTTGTCTTAAGTACTATTGCCTTTCTGTGGTGGAGAATATCAATGACCATTTGTTGGTCACTGGAGCAGTTCAGGTCACTGAAGTGGTTGGCTGGATATGAACTTCCTAGTCTGGATAGCTACTGTGTCGTTCATGATGGTGGCAGGCGAGCTTCAAGCAGCCAGGGAGGAAAAGGCTAGCTATTTAAATTTAAATTCATTAAAATTAAACAAAATTTCAATTCCTCAATCACACTACACATATTTGAAGTTCTCAACAGCCATATGTGGTAGCATCTACTAGATCCAACAGTCAGGATACAGACCATTCCCATCGCCACAGAAAAGTTCTTCTCTATAGTCCTAGAGTAGACCATTTTCAAATTTATCTGTATAACATTGGCTCTCTGGATAATTTTGTCCAAATACTGACTCTATTTAGCCTTTCAACACACCTCAAGTACTAAAAACCCTTGCCCTAGTCTGAAAGCAGATAACACTATAGTTTCTTTACCCAACCCAATGACCCAATGGTAAGAAATATTGGCAAGGAAATGGGCACCTGGATGGCTCAGTGGGTTAAGGCTTTTGCCTTTGGCTCAGGTCATGATCTCGGGGTCATGGGAACGGGCCCCGCATTGGGCTCTCTGCTCAGAGGTGAGCCTGCTTCCCCCCATCTCTCTCTGCATGCCTCTCTGCCTACTTGTGCTCTCTGTCAAATGAATAAATAAAATCTTAAAAAAAAAAATATCGGCAAGGAGAAAGTTGACTTTTCTGTCATCTGAGTAACAAAAGAGGATGCTGCATTTTTGTTGTTGTTGTTGTTGTTGTGTGTGTGTGTGTGTGTGTGTATGTGTGTGTGTGAAAGATATATTTGAACCAAAGACTTCATATCATCATTAATTCATTCTACATAAAATCCTTAATCCTCATATGAAATACGCTCTACAGAGCACAAAGAAACCTGTAAACCTTCTCCTTTCACAGGATGATCAATGTTCTTCAAATGTACAAATGCCCTGGGGTCGTCCTGGTAACTGCACGTAGAGCGCCCAAGTTCTGGAAACAGTTCAGGTGGTGGAATCCGCAGCAGAGCACAACAGCATTTGGCGCCAAGGGAAGAGGAGCATCTGTAAACAGGTTTCTAGCAAGCTTCATTTTTATTTTTAATTTATTTAGGGTTTTTTGTTAACAAGAATTATGTTTACAAATAACACTCCCTGAGTTTGCAATCATAGCTTAGATGTGCAATTCTATACATACACACACATATGCCCATATCTGCATATATGCACAACTGTATATATGTACATGCACACACGTGCACACAAGCACATGCAAACACTGACTGACTGGTATTCAAATAGATTTTATGGTGAAAGAAGTAATCCATCATCTTCTAGATCACTGTATCTTACCAAATTAGCTATTCAGGCTTGTAATTAAGATCTTGCAAGAGCATAGCCACACACAAAGAAGAAGCACTCAGGTCAAGTGGTTGGTAAACGATATTACTTTCTATTGCTTGGACAGAGGGCTGCTGCAGGGTACAAGCAGGACCGTAAAGATGCGATTGGGTCCATTCATCTGCAGCATTAACTTTGTGGGATGACAGGAGGTCCAAGTGAATGAATGTGCACACCAAAGCTGGACCTTCACCCTTAATTAAATCTACTTCATCTTCTCAATCTTGCAAAGGACCCTAGCACCTCACTACTACCAAAGAAAATCAGAAACAGAATAAACAAAATCTTAAAAAAAAAAAATCCGAACAGTAAGAGCAACGCCAACAACTACAGTATTGAGTAAAATGCATCAAACCCTTCACTACCAAATTTAGAACTCACGCTAGAATGAGTCGATGCATAAGTTTAGTAAACCAGAAACCTTGCCCCAAATGATAAAGAAGTGAGGACTTTCCAATGAAACACAACGAACAGAGCGTCCATGTTTGTTTCTACTTCTTTACGATTTCCTACTAAAATGACATTACCCACATAAAAACAGAATAAACACAAAAGGACAAAGAACATTTGAGAAAACAGTAGGGGAGGCACAGCACCAAAAGTTCGAAAGTCGTTCAGTAGATGGACGCAGGGAAGTTTCCCAGGCTCATTAGAGAGAGCCTGAACTCTAAGTCTGAGAAGCAGGTAAGACATGGGAAGCCCGCAGAGATGCAAAATTCCAGGAATATTCAGGAACTGTGTCTTAGAAGGAATAGGGAGGGATGGAGAAGAAAACAAGAGTATGGTTGAGTCCTTGGGTTCCAGGGATTTCCGCCATTTCCTCCCCTGCCCCTCACGACCAGAAGACTGTGAGGTCACTCTCGGGACGCTGAGTCAGACAGGCTTGGTTATCTGGGTACTGGTCGCTCTCCTCAGTGCAACAGAGGATTAAGGGAAAGTCTACACATTCACCGGTGAGACCTTCTCCCCTCCCCGGCTTTCTTCCTCTACGTGGCTCCTGGAACTCTGGCACCAGACCTTTAGACCCTCCCCACCCTCCCAACCCCAGCCAGCCTCGCCCCCAGGCAGAACACTGACCGTCTGAGGAAAAAGGCCTAAACACACCAACATTCAGGAGCTGGGCCCTCACAGTTTCTCAGGCAACAGACATTGCCTGAGAGGGTGAGTAAAGAATGAAATCCAGTCTTTACCCCCCATACAAGGGAGGGGGCTACCTTTTACTAATCAGCGTGAAGTCATCCACAGGTCAACAACTCATGTGCTCCAGGGAATCCTCTTTTCTGATTCCTACAAAGGGGCTATATGGGTCAACTGCAGTCCTGTTGAGTGGTCTCCTTGCCAACGGTCAGAACTTTGCCTCCTTCAGTGAAGTGTGCCAGCCCACAGGTCCCCTCTTCCCACTACACAAACACACACACACACGAAACTTTCAACTGGCGTTACAGCAGTGTGCCTTTAAAATAGAAACGGACGACCAAGGGTCACCGGCCATGAAGAACACCAAAAGCCAAAAGCAAACAAACAAAAGCAGGAACCAAGAGGAAAGGTAAAGGAAACTTGAAAAAAAAAGTTTGTTATCCTCAGATGGATAAGAGAAGCTATTGTATCTTATTTTATAAGAAAGGACACAACAATAAAAATAAAACAGTCAAAAACATGCAGCAGTAGGAAGGAAGGATAACACCGAAGAAGACTTGAAGAGTAGAAAAAAGGGGGTGCCTGGGTGGCTCAGTGGGTTAAGCCTCTGGCTTTGGCTCAGGTCATGATCTCAGGGTCCTGGGATCGAGCCCCACATTGGGTTCTCTGCTCAGCGGGGAGCCTGCTTCCCCAACCTCCTCTGCCTGCCTCTCGGCCTACTTGTGATATCTGTCAAATAAATAAATAAAATCTTAAAAAAAAAAAAAAAAAGAGTAGAAAAAAGCCCCAAAGATGGAAAGCAGTAGGGAAGAGTGGGAAAAAGATGCTTCTAGAGAGGCATGTTTGAAGAGTGAATCTCCCATGTACCTGTTCTCAGGAAACCACAGAGAGACGCCTTCTACCCCAGGGAGTGAAGCAAACAAGCAGGAAGTAGGACATGACATAGGGCAGAGGTGGTGGAAATATCCCAAATGATGGCGAATGGCAGCTCTGAGGCAGGATCACAGAGCAACTCACGTAGAGAAGAGCTCCAGAAGGGAGCTCCAGAAGGGAAGACATTCTCCAAGATGTCTTGTAAGTAACAAATGGTGATAGTCTGATTTGCATTTATCTGACTTCTTTGTCTTTGTCAATTTGGTTCCAAATTCGAGTGAAGGAAAGGTCTGTTAGGTACTGCTCCCCCAAACAGCAACACTGTTATAGTTTTGTACATGCACGAAGGGAGAGAGTCTCTCAGAAAAGGAAATAATAAATGAATTCATGAATGAAAATACATACATAAACTAATTAGTTGATAAGAATATCTGCTGTGATGGGACGGGCTGTTTCCAGATGTGCCAATCAGGCTATAAATTAATGATATTAATGACTCATGTCCTCAAAACTCCTAGTATCCTGAGCATCTGGAAGCCACAGAAGACGGATTTACTCTTGTTTGAGTGGGCTTGGGAGGATTATAGAAGATTTCTTCCTGACTCTTCCGATTTCCACTAGGATAATTTTCTCTAGAAAGTTCCAGCCTCTCTTGTGTGCCTCAGTCTTCCACAGTCATGAATTGAGGCCAGAGGGGCCATGGGGAGGAGCTGGGTATAGAGAGCTCAGCTGCTTCCTCCCTCATGCAGGAAAACTCCAGTCTGGTCTTTCCTCTCACTGGCGGAAATCTCACAGGGGCAGGCCCTCCCCTCCAACGGTCCATGATTCTCCAGGGCCACCTGCTTGGCTGGATAGGTCTGTTCAGTATTAAAAGCCCACTTTTGCCACACACACCCCACCACATTCTCCAAGATGTCTTGTAAGTAACAAATGGTGATAGTCTGATTTGCATTTATCTGACTTCTTTGTCTTTGTCAATTTGGTTCCAAATTCGAGTGAAGGAAAGGTCTGTTAGGTACTGCTCCCCCAAACAGCAACACTGTTATAGTTTTGTACATGCACAATGGTGGGTAGCAGTGTATTCTACAGAATGAGCCATATGTAAAAAGAACAATTTAAAATTCAGGATTCAATGATTAATTTCCTAGAGTATAGAAGAGAGAAGAGTCTCCTTCCTAGGACTGTTTCTTTGCTTTAAGAGAAAATATGTTAATTGTGAAATATTCCAAACATACAAAGAGAATAGAAAATATTACAAAAACACTTGTGAATCATCACCCAGCCATAACAAAGTGTAACATTTTTGCCATGTTTGCTTCTTACCATATATTGTTTTTTTAAAGATTTATTTATTTGACACAGAAAGAGAGAGGAAGGGAGAACATGGGGAGGGGTAGTGGGGTCAGGGAGAATGAAACGGGAATCAGTCCCGGGACCCTGAGATCATTTCAGGTCATGACCTGATGTGAAATCAAGAGTTGGACGCTGAACCAACTGAGCTATGCAGGCACCCCACAGACCATATATTAAAAACAAATACATAACAGATACAGCTGAAGCCCTCTGAGATCATATACTATTTCTCTCTCTCTCTCTCTCTCCAAAGAAAACTACTATCTTGAAACTGGCATCGTTCTGGAATTCTGATGAATGTGTTTTCCCAATACTTTTAACATACACTTACGTATAGACCATATATACACCATATTTGTATGGTCTATACGTATGTATAGACCACTGTTTTATGGATTTTCGCATTTTAACAAGTGGCATCATACTGAATATACAATTCTGCAACTCGTGTTTCCCAGGCAACATTAGCGATTAAACAGTGATGCCGGTGGAGAGTATTAGGCCCAAGAACACTTGACCTGAATCAAATCCTGGCTCCAACCTTGAACCTGTGTGACTTCTGGCATGAGACCCACTCTCTCTACACTTCAGTATCCTCATTTACAGAATGGGAGTAAGAAATGTCCCCCCTTCATGGGCTGTCGGTTAAGAGCCCACGAGCTGCTCTGGATAGAGAACTCAGAGCCACACCTGGCACACACCAGGGCACCTGCACTGAGTCTTCCTTCTTGGTGGGACTGACGTGTTGACATGAGGTTGACTACCCAACACTCTGAGCTTACTTCTGTCATCTTCTTCTGTATTTTCTCTTCCCTTTGTTCATTTTCTTTCTTTTCTTAACTTTTATTGAACGGACATTTTCCTCAATTCCATGTTCTTCCCTCTTCCAGTTTAAACATTTATTTATTTATTTATTTATTTATTTATTTAAGAGAGAGACAGCGAGAGAGCATGAGCGAGGAAAAGTCAGAGGGAGAAGCAGACCCCCCATGGAGCTGGGAGCCCAGTGCAGGACTTGATCCCTGGACTCCAGGATCATGACCTGAGCTGAAGGCAGTCACTTAACCAACTGAGCCATCCAGGCGCCCCCCTCTGCCAGTTTAGAAGCTATAATTTTATCCAGTTATTTTTTTTCTGGAATCACAAATTTAATCACCCATTGAACATATGCACATACAATCTCCTTGGTGCTGTCTAGTATCTTGGTTTAATGTTTTTAAAAATATGAAAAAATAGCTATTTGTTTGCAGGTGACAGTTAATTACATGTACAAATCCATTGATGAAACTCCATGCTCACTATTGCTTCCTGTATGTCTTATTTTTTTCCTTTGGTCTTGCTTTTCTTCCTATTTAAGTACATCCTTTAATAATTCTCATAGTGATGGTATGTAAATAATAATTATCCTTTAGCCTTTGGATAACTGAGAATTTATACTCTTTCTCACAAATGATGGCGTTCATTCTGGATGAATATAATGCCATGTGTAGTGAAAGTTTTCTTTTAATAAGAATGTGCTGATGACAAAATAAATGAATGGGTGAGTCCACGGCGGGGCACCAAGGCAGGGTCATCCAAGAAGCCTAATACGATAACATATGGATTCCAGAAATGGATGTTACTTTGCTCTCTAATAAACTGTTTCATATTAGAATTTGCTGGGGAAGTGTGTAAACCTGGCAATTCACAGACCTGTACCCCTGGGGAAAAAAATATATGTTTATAAAAAATAAAAAATTTAAAAAAAAAGCTTCATGTTAAGACCAAAGAAGTCTGAATGAAGTATTATTTAATAGGAGTTGAACTGAACAACTGTTTCTTGATAAATGGTCCTGAAGTCATGGGTCCTAATACCTGACCCAGCTAAAGGTTAGGAAATAGCACGTTACGACTGGAGAGGAACAGAGAACAGCATCTGATTTCAGCTGTCACAATTACATGGGGGCATCGAGAAATACATCACAAGGCAGCCTTCTTTATTAAGGAGCCTGCAAGTTAATAGGCATTGCTAGGGCAACAAAGAGAAACTCCAAGCCAGAAGGATAGATTCAGGTACTGAAAAGAAAGGGAAGTATAAAAAATGGTATAAAAGCTCATTTTTGCTTACATTATCTGTTTTAATTTGACCCCAGAGTATATTTATCAGAACATTTGGAAAAAACCCACATTAGGCCAGGTACACTACATTGCTACTTAGGAATAAAAGCTTTGTAAGAGAGAGCAAGGTTGTTCAAGTTATGGAGGCAATTCTTTTTTTTTTTTTTTTTTTTTTCCTAGTTAGATGTTAGCAATGTTGGTGGTCACCGCCTCAACCCACTTCATAGATCACAATGCTTCTCAATTACAGCCACATATTTCCTACCACTCTTGGATTTTTGCCACCTTTATTCATTCATTGATTTTGATATAACATTACATGCTAAGTCTGGGCATTGTCTTCTGCCCAGAAGACGAATGTCCCTTCCACTGACCTGGTAATAGTTTGAATGGCTTTCCAATGGTATGTGAAGTATTCTCGTGACTAAATATCAAGGAGAATGACATGACTACTTTTTGCTCTTATGTAGTATTTATTTGTTCTCCGACTGAACGGCTTTAAGTTGAGTAAGAAAAGGGTGACTGGGGAAAATGTTAGCTCAGCTCTTAGTGGTAGAAACAAAATTATTATCTTGTCCCCAAAGAGGTACTGCATGACCCCTAAAATAAGATGAGGCAAATCTAAAGTTGACAGAATTGTCAGCTTCTCCCAAACTCAATCTCTACTTACTTAGGATTAAAGTAATCTGCTTAAGGCATACTCCAGTGAGGTTTTTGAAAATTTTTAATTAATTAATTAATTATAAAATATTTATTTGAGAGAGTGAGAGAGAGAGAGAGAACACAAGCAGGTGCTAGGGGCAGAGGGAGAGGCAGACTCCCTGCGAACCTGGGAACTCAACATGAGACTTGATCCCAGGACCTTGAGATCATGACCTGAGCCAAAGGTACACACTTCTGCTCCTTGAGTGAAATTTTTTTAAAAGAATATAGTTATTTTTAAATAAAAATATATTTTATTATTAAAAATTATTATATTAAAATATTTTTAAATCTTTTAAGAAAAGGATTTTATTTATTTATTTGGCAGAAAGAGAGAGAGAGAGAGAGCACAAGGATGGGGGAGTAGAAGAGGGAGAAGCAGGCTCCCTGCTGAGCAGGGACATCTCCCCACTAGATGGCATGTGTCCAATGATGAGGGCTCAATTCCAGGACTTTAGGATCATGACCTGAGCTGAAGGCAGACCCTTAACCAACTGAGCCACCCAGGGGTCCCAGAAAGAATTAGATTATTAAAATCATCTTCCAAAGTCCCTTCTAAGTTTAGGACAGAGAAGAGAATATTGTCAATTAGAATCTTAACTGATTTTGTGACAACTTTTACACTTATGTTAAATAGCCTAATTTATATCTTTTCATTTTATGTATATATTTTAGCACAAATAACCATTACACATCAGGTACCAATAAATATTTTACAAGATTTGGAATACACGTTTTACTTGCTATCATAGAAGATTTTAGTTATTCTCTCTTTTATGAAACACTATTGGCTATATCACTATTGGTATATCTGAAGTTGACTTGGAATGGAACTCCTCATTAGTACAGTACATTTATAGAAAAAAAATGGCCCATTTTTCCATAAACTAGATGGCATTGTGTCCAATGATGAGATCTAGCAAAAGGCAAAGCTTGGTTCTACTGGGGAACCAATAGAAAACAGAATTCAACAAATACTTATTAAATTTTTACTATGTATAAGACATTTCCATGGATTCTGACAAAGGTACAGAAAAGAACAAAGCACTATTCTTGCCTTGCAAGAAACTGAAAACCTGGTAGAACAGATACATACTCAAACACTCAAACCATGGTAAACACCATAGAAGACCTAAGGGAAAAGTGTCAGGTCATCAAAGGAAGTCTTGCAAATTGTTTAATGATTACAACATCAACAGTAACCTAGTGCCAAATGTAGATATTGGAAACTCTGCACAGGTGCATACAGTTCGATGAAAGAAGAGACAGGGAAGAACCACTCAAATTCCGTGCAAAGACACTCATAAATGAGGATCTAGTACAGAGAACCCAAGTAATTAAAGGACTGACGTGGTGCTTGTAAAATCAAGTTAATTTAAAAGGTCCTCTAAATAAAACTAAGTTTCTGAAATTTTTAAAAAATCATTTATATTTGTGTTGCAAAAGTCAAAATCAATGTGATTGAGTCACTTTATTTTACAGTTGCCAGAAAATCATGCCAAAACATCATCAATAATTGCTCTTTGTACTTTCCAAGAATTAGCACATAATTTCATTTATAACCTAAGTCTTATTAATTATAAGGAAAATAAACTTATGTTTATAACATAATTTTCAGTTACATTTTGTAAGTTAAAGTCCCTAATCAACCCTCTTATTCTTGCCAAGTATAAAATGTGGGTCCCATTCCCCATTTGAAGTGGATTCCCTTTGATGGGACTTATCCCCTACTGTCCATCATCCCTGGTTTAAAAGAAAGAAAAAGCATTAGGAAAAGATTCAGAAAAGGGAAAGTGTAGACCCGTCAGGAGAAAAAAAAATAGATTAATTTGATTTGAAAGATCAGTTGAAATTAGATAAAAAGGGGACACAGACGGGTCAATTTTAGTTGGTGGGCACCAGGGAGACCTCAAAGTTTATTTGGATGGGAGACTGAAATGACCCGTGGTGCCCTTAAGAAAACAACTTTGGTTTCAGTTACCAGGCTGGGTTTAAGTAGAAATGAGGAACAGGAAGAGCCCTTATAAAAGCACAGGCAAGAGGTCAACGAGGCATGGGGTCACGACAGAGAGAATAGCCAACCAGTGGGATGAAAGGGAGGAACAGGTGTGGGGTGGAAAGCAAATGCCAAAATTTGCTTGGCACGAGTTGAACTCCACAGGCAGCTCCAGCCCTGGGTCTAAATCTAACATAACATAATAAAAAATAAAAAATAATTAAAAATAAAAAGGAAATAAAGAAATCACAAAGGAGAAATCAGGGCTAAAAATAAAAGGATTTGGGGTCTTCTGCACAGGAAGTCCTGGGGTAAATGAGATCGCTGACAGAGAGAGAACACAAAAAGAAGAGAGTTCAAGGCAAAGCCTTGAGTATTGGCTGTATTTTAGGAGGAAAGGGAAGAGTCACTTAGGAAGGAGAGAGAGTGTGATTGCAGTTAGAGAGAAAGCAAGGAGAGTTGAGGTGCCGAGTGGCCAGGGGAAGAGGTGCCTCAGAAGGAGGCTCTGAAGGAAGGAGGGTGAAGACTGAGAACAGGTTCACATGGGATGATGAGGTCACTGGATGTGGGCTTGAAGAAAAAGTTTTTATCAGAGAGTTAACCAGAGGTTTGATTTTGTTGGATGGACCTGTTCACATACTTGCCCCCTCCTGCCTGGAGACCTGCACGTTATGTCACAGAGAAGCAGCCCTGCACTGGGTGTGGTGAAGATGGGATCCAGCCCTGGCTTCCCAAAGTAGCCCTCGACCCAGTGCCCATCACACACCCCTCTGGACGTGGACATTGTCACTTGTGTAACGGGAGATGGAACACACTGGGGAGAGGGGCTCACACCCAGCTGGCATTGCATACTGACTACCATTACCAAAAAAATAAAAAGTAACATTCCTTCTCCAAGGAACATTTTAGAGGTTATTAAAAGCATTGGTTTTAGGGTGCCTGGGTGGCTCAGTGGGTTAAAGCCTCTGCCTTCAGCTCAGGTCATGATCCCAGGGTCCTGGGATGGAACCTGCATCGGGCTCTCTGCTCAGCAGGGAGCCTGCTTCCCCCTCTCTCTCTGCCTTCCTCTCTGCCTACTTGTGATCTGTCTCTGTGTCAAATAAATAAATAAAATCTTTAAAAAAAAAAAAAGCATTGGTTTTAGAAGCAGATGCATTTGAGATGGGTGCTGGCTTGGGGGACTCATAGATCTAGAGCACTAAAAAGGGATTTAGGCTCTAAACTGTGGTTTCCCCTTGGGTCAGCTGAACTCCCCACAGGCTGTAGTAAGTAGCTCCCCCACAGGCTGTAGTAAGAATTACAAGAGACATGGAAAGATTCTAACTAGCATTCCTGGTACCTAAAAAAGTTTGTAAATATTTGTTGGCTAAATGAATAAACACCGGCTGGTATTCTTGGAAAAAGTAAAGCTAAAACAGGATGGAGTCATTCAAGGAAGAGCCATCTGAAGGAGGTATGACCTTGAAATAATACCAAGTATGAATGGGAGGATAGAGTTTACAGGGACACTAATGAAGAGTCTTATATCTTCTGGGCTCTAATATCAGCTCTTTCCCTTAATGGTAGCGTGACTTGAGCAAGTTGTCTCATTCTAAAGCTTGGGGACAGGAAAAAATTGAAGCAAAAATGTCAGACTTTCTACATAAATTAAATCTGAGGGTTGAGTCCATGAAGGTTAACTACATTGTTCTCGGTCCTTGTTTTGTAGATTTGTATCATAATAATCATAATTTTAAAGTTACTGATCAATTGGGACACTAATATTTGCATAACATGAAAATAATGTGAGGGTCAAATAAAATAAAGTAAAAAATATAACTTTTTTCACACGGTTAGTGCTCCATACACAGTTGCTGTTGTTACTTATCACTAGAAGTATGATGACTAAGAAGTACAAGCAAAGAGGGAGGAGTAAGCATGAGTACAGTGAGCACGAGTAGGTCTACCGGGCAAGAGGCGGACAGTGCACAGGGTGGAAATGAAATGAGCTTGACTGAAACCAAGAGGGAAGCCTGGCTAACTAAAATGCTGAGTTTCTATGATTTAGGGGAAAAAAATTATATCAACTCAACAGAGTCACTCTGGTTGATTTATGTGGATCAGACATTCTCAGTGATGTAAGTGTTTCATCAATAAAATTGAAAACATAAAGGGGCGCCTGGTTGGCTCAGTGGGTTAAAGCCTCTGCCTTCAGCTTAGGCCATGATCCCAGGGTTCTGGGATCTAGCCCCGCATTGGGCTCTCTGCTCTGTACGGAGACTGCTTCCCTTCCTCTCTCTCGGCCTGCTTCTCTGCCTACTTGTGACCTCTGTCTGTTGTATAAATAAATAAAAATCTTAAAAAAAAATTGAAAACATAAAATACGTTGATGATCTCCTATGTATATAGATACAAGAGAGATGTATACAAATTGCTCACCAAGGGAAATCCAGAAAAATGTTCACAGGAGCGAGCACTATCTGTAGAAGCATCAACAAGAAAACTGCCCAGATATCCATCAATGGAAATGGATAAAATGTGCTAGATCCCTACAGTGTAATACTACACAGCAGTAAGAAGAAACAATTTTGGGTGCCTGGATGGCTCAGTAGATTTGGCATCTGCTTTCGGTTCAGGTCATGATCCTGGGGTCCTGGGATCAAGCCCCATATCAGGCTCCCTGTTCCTTAGGGAGACTTCTTCTCCCTCTTTTTCCCTGTCTCTTATGAATAAATAAATAAAATCTTAAAAAAAAAGAAACATTTTTAACTACATGTATCAATAAGATAACTTACAAAAAATGGCAAGAGAAATAAGCTAAACACTTAAGCACATGTACTGTTTGATTTCATGTAAATGAAGCACAGAAACAGACAAGAAAAAGTCTATGCTGCTAGAAGTTAGGCAGATAGCTACTGGGGGATGGGAGAACCATTGATGGGACAGGAGTGTGAGTGGGGGCTTCTCAGGGCACTGGTGTGTCTTGTTTCTTGGGAGGGACACTGGTTATATGGGTGTATGTTCAGTTTGCCAGAATTGACCAAGATGTGTACTTAATACACATGGATTTTTCTATATGTATATTTCAGTAAAAATAAAAATAAAAGGCAGGGGGAAAGATGGTGTGAATGATGACAGTTTTATAAGTGAACTCCTTCCAAATCTAGGGTCCCCAGGGGACCCTGGAGGAGAAAAGAATGAAATACTCATTGAGTCACTTGAGAATTTCAGCAGTGGAAAAGTGTAATTTATGTTCAGAGATGGTTAACATAGCACAATTGTGTGGAAATAAAGAATTTATATATGAATTCAAAACAAGTCTCAGATGCAGAGATCCAGATGGGGATTTTTATTTACTTATATGTGATTCCAAAAAAATCTATCTTTGGAGATTAACCTGGAGATTAACTCCCACAAATAATGGAAGTGTCTGGCATTCACACAGGGGAAGGTTCACTGGGGGCCCAGTTGGCTGATTCTGAAATGGATGCACTACGAAAGAAATTTATTTAAAAGAGTTGACTAAAAACAGCTGCACTTTGTCATCAGAATAAAAATCCACAAGTATTCTAAGACTTCAAAAAATATGACAAACAATGTGACCTCATTAACCCTCAGAAAAGGCATTTCTGCCATGCTTGTGTTTGATCACCATTTATCTCTCCTCAAAATCTCTTGCAATGCCTGCCTTGAGAGATGCATCCAGAAAAGTGTAAAGGGGGCAGAACTTGAAAGAAATAATAAAACACTTTGTTCCCCATGTGAAATCTGATTTTTTTTTTCTTTTCTGAGGTTTTGCACATTCTCAGTTGCACTGAATTCTAGTTAAGAGGGCTTAACTATGGGTTGAGGCCTTTAAAATAGAAGCAAAATGACAGGAAAACTTGAGAGGTTTAGGGGTTAGTTTTAGGCATTATCCTGTCATGTCCTTTGTTCCAGTTCTCCCCAAGAAGGAACCTACTTAAGAAAACACCCGTGGCTGCCAACTTAGGTTACTGAGGGAAATTATAACTCCTTCCTGGGACAGTGGTTAAGAAAAAAGTCAACTGGCCCTTTTTTTAAATTATTTGGAATTACTTCTCCCCAAAAGGCAGCGGCCAAATAGGGTGTCTTCCAGATTTATGACTTCATTTTGTTCCCTGTTTCCATAAACAATATTGAGAGTCTCTCTTTAATGGAGTGACACATTCTGTACCCGCCAGAGAACATAAGCTCTAAACCAGAGTGAACGTAAACTACAGTTTCAGGGGGTTTAGAAATTGTTTCTACGAAGACTAAGTGAGATGGACAGTGGAAAAATTAACCAGCTAATTCGGGCAAAAGTATCTCCAATTTTTTGAGGGACTAAAAAAAGACCTTCAGATCAGCTAATTGTATTATCTGCGTAACTGTGCGAGTCGAGTCTACGCTGTCCTTTGTGTACATAAAGCTCAGATGTTTTCTGGTTGTGTAATAACACAACCTGGGAGTGAAAAGATTTTACTAGTTCATGAAATGCTTGCCCAGAGTACTCGCATGTAACAGTACATATGGAGAATACGAAGTACTTCGGGGTGGATAGGACGCTATCACTTAGGAACAGAAGAGAATTCAGAAAATCATAGTGTATATTCTAATCGGAGAGGACTTGGGAGACCATGAGTCCAAATTCACCACACTTCAAAGGAGAGAAGAGAACCCGGGGATCTGGAATGAGAACACGTCTATGGGACGCAGGGTTGCTGCAAAGACTCCTAGTTCAGTTCATACCCTCTGGAGCCCACAGTCCATGGAGTAAGTAGGCTTCCTGTTTTCCCAGTGTCTCACACATCATCAGGAACCACAGAAGTTACTCAGCACAGATGCGTTGTGTAGGTTAATTTCTGTAAATATCTAACTTGCAATGCCTTCTTGAGTCTGATTTCAGATTCCTCATTTCAGAGTCCGTGTAAAATGTTCAAAAGTTAAATCATTCAAAACAGAGATTTTACAAAAGTAAACCTGTATTTACTTTCGAATGCTCCATCAAGCTATTCCGCAATGCGTCAAATGTGCATGATCTAATTTGTCAATACTCACATGCATTTATCCTACAAGTAGATTTTTAGCCACCGTTCGTGAACAAAATACAGTGTTATCACTTTCATAACATAAGCCACAAACTCACAAAGATGAGTTAGACTGGACACTACCTCCACCAGATGTTAATATGTTTTCAACCATAAAATTTGTATTGTGGTAAAGAATACTTTAAGTAATCACCTAGTTTTCAAAACATAGTACTTTTTTCCTATTTTGCGAAGTCTTGCTTTACTAATGTGTTTTCACTACTAAAAGATGTAGTTGTGGCACAAATATGCTAGGTTATGCTATCATGATTCCTGAAAATGTCAAGATCACATATTCCTCCAGAGGTCAAAGGCAAGCATTTCATAAGCTACTGTGGCCACAAGAGCAGCAACTGTATTTGGGTTCAAGGAAGTGAAAATTTCTAAGCAAGGTATCCACTACCTCGCTATGACACATGTAACTATAAACTATTATATATATATTTTTAAGATTTTATTTATTTGCCAGTGAGAGAGAGAGAGAGAGAGTACACACAAGCAGGCAGAGAGGCAGGCAGAGGCAAAGAGAGAAGCAGGCTCCCTGCTGAGCAAGGAGCCGGATGCGGGACTCGATCCCAGAACCCTGGGATCATGACCTGAGCCAAAGACAGCGGCTTAATCAACTGAGCCACCCAGGCATCCCAAACTATTATATTTTTTCAACAAATACCTAAGCACTAACATATTCAGACAACTGCACTGTTTCAAAGGTGATGCCTGTTGTACCAGAGTTGTTACTATTATTCTAACCCTTCTGGAACTGCTTTTAGAGAACACAGCTCATTCTTTTGACTATCTGCAAGGATGGAAAATCTTTTTCCTTTGAAAATGGAAAATAATCTGAGAAGAGTCAAAAATTGTTTCAGACCATGGCTAGAGAAGTAGGTGTGTATCTAAAAGAATGAGTGACTACAACAGCAATTTGAAGAATTTTTCCAGGGTGGCTCCAAATTCCCAAATCTGTGTTTATGCAGTTTCGAAAACAAAACAAAACAAAACTTTGTTCTAGTTTTATTTAAGAGAGTTGACAATAACTTTTCTTTAAAAAATCTTCCCCAAAATTTCAAGAAAATATTTTGAGAATTATAGAGTAAGTACAAATTTCCAGAGCAAATATCTCAAGGATACACATTGTCTTTTTTCTACGTATCTATCAATATTTTGATTGTGATTCAAAATTGCTATGCTTGTTTCACATCAACTGTATTTTTTCTTTTTATCTTTTGATCCCCTTCACCCATATTTCTCACATGCCCACCCCCTCCCTGATTCTGGCAGCCACCAATCTGTCCTCTGTATCTATGAGCTTTTCATTTTTTTTTCTTTTAAGATTCCACATGTAAGAGAGATCATACAGTACTTGTTTTTCTCTGTCTGACTTAGCTCACTTAGTATAATACCTCAAGTTTCAGCCATGCTGTCACAAATGGCAAGATCTCGTTCTTTTTAGTGGCTAAGTAATATTCTATTGTATACATACACCACATCTTCTATAGCCATTCATCACTACATGGACACTTGGGCTCTTTTCATAGTTTGGCTACTGTAGATAACAATGCAATAAATATAGAGATGTAAATTTTTTTTTGAATTAGTGTTTTCATTTTCTTTGGGAAAATACTCATGAGTGGAATTGTTGGATCATATGGTAGTAGTTCCATTTTTGATTTTTTGAGGACCCTCCATAACTGTTCTCGATGACACAAATTTACATTGCCACCAACAGTGCATAAAGGTTCCTTTTACTCCACTCTTGAACTTGTTATTTCCTGTCTTCTTGATAATAGTCATTCTGATAGGTGTAAGGTGATATCTCATTGTGGTTTTGATTTGCATTTCCCTGGTGATTAATGATGTTGAGCAGCTTTTCATGTATGTGTTCACTGGAAAATCATCTATTTGGATCTTCTGCCCATTTTTAAGTCGAATTGTTTTATGTTGCTATTGAGCTGTATGCATTCTTTATATATGTTGGACATTAATTCCTTATCAGATACATGAGTTGCAAATATTTTCTCCCATTTGGTATGTATTTTTTTCATTTTCTGAATGGTTTCCTTTGCTGTGAAGAAGCTTTTTAATATGATGTAGTCCCACCTGTTGATGTGTGCTTTTGTTGCTTTTGCTTTAGGTGTCAGATTTTTAAAAAATCATCACCAACACTTATGTCAAGAAGCTTATCACTTATGTTTTCTCCTAGGAGGTTTATGGTTTCAGGTCTCACATTCAAGTCTTTAATCTTTTTTGAATTAATTTTTTTGTGCATGGGATAAGACAGTGGTCTAGTTTCATTCTTTTCCATGTGGCTGTCCAGTTTTCCCAACACCATTTATTTCCAAAACTATCCTTTCCCCACTTATATTCTTGGCTCCTTTGTCATAAATTAATGGACCATATATATATGAGTTTACTTTTGGCCTCTCTATTCCGTCCCATTGATCTGTATGTCTGTTTTATGCTGATACCATATTGCTTTAATTACTGTAGCTTTGTAGTATAGTTCAGAATCAGGGAGGTATCCCCACAATAAGTCTGCTGACTGTGAAAACTGCATGAGCATTTCTATTATAGAAATGTGAGCAATTTCAGAATGCAATACATAAACTGAATTCTCTAACTAAAAGTTCTCTAAACTGCAATAAGTGTAAACCCAGGATTGGGAAAACAAGGCTACTCTGATAACAACTGAAATGAACAATGTGTCTGTGTACATGTCTTAACTCTTTTTCACCATGATGTAATTCATTTGCTTCATGTTGATTTTTGGCAGATTCTTGCTTTTCTCAATGAAAACAGATACTTGGCCATGATCTGAAATTAAATGCTGAAACAAGATGAAACACATCCTTGAATTTCCACATAGCCTTTTCTATTAATATGTAGTGTGTTATGCAAATGACCCAATACGTCTGACACATTCAACCCCTTTGGCCTTCCACAAGTAGCAACAAAATAAGAAGCACATGAACCTTCCAGACTGTTCCAAGAATTAGTCTTGAGAACACACTGTACTACAGTGCACAAGAATCAAGGCAGGAAAATTATGTTTGTCAAAGAAACGAGCTCTAACCTTCTTAAGCTTAAGAAGACAACTGACTCTAAAAACAGCTCCTTCGTTAGCCTTGTAATTTATAGCTGTATATTCTGGTCAAATCTGGGTTGGGGTCACAGTGACCCCTGAGGCAGGGAGAAATATCCTTGTTCCACTCTGAGTCAATGCAGGGAACTAACAAGGACTTCCTGCTGATGACGTTTATTGGATGATTCTTTTTTAAAGTTTATTTATTTATTTATTTATTTATTTTGGAGACAGAGTGAAAGAGGAGAGACTGTTGGGGGGCGGTGGAAGGAGAGGGAGAGAATCCCAAGCAGATTCCCCACTAAGCATGGAGCCCAACGCAAGGCTCAATCTCACAACCCTGAGATCATGACCTAAGCGGAAACCAAGAGTTGGGTGCTTCACCGACTGAGCCACCCAGGCTCCCTTATTTGAAGGTTTTTTACAGTTGAGGAAGCCTCAGGGGTTGAAGTGTCTATCCGGTGAGGATGGAGATATGGGGACAGGAGGACTGGGGGGCTGAGGGCATTAAATGAAACCCTCTACAGCCCACTCCAAAGGACAAGATGGGACTTTCTGAGAGGTGGGGGTGCGGGAGCAAAGAGGAGAAAGACACCTTTGCATCTGGCTTTGGGACCAGTCATGTGACTGTAAGTCTCTATCCACTAAGTTTCTGCTTAATTACAAGGCATGATTAAAGACAGATCCACGTGATATAAAAATTCAAGGTTACAGTGAATGGAGAGCTAGCATATTGGACTAATGCAGACCCCCCTCTACAGGCAGGACCCCCTTGCCCACCCCACTCCTTGAACCCAGCATCTTAGAATCAGGTCTGAGAACTTAAGTGTGAGGTTGGATTTGAGGATGATTATTCTGTGCTGCAGGAGCCAGAGCTCTGGTGAGAAGAAAAGAAAGCCCAAGGATGTGCCTGGGAACGAGGAGTACATCTCTCCCTTTCCAGTTCTGTTGTGGACTCAGTGCACTTGGGAAAATATGTTCTTATTTGCTTTCACTCCTTCATCTGAAATGACAACATGCCTATCTTCCAGAGGGGGTGACATTCCCAACTCCAATGCAAACATTTTTCCTGTCAATGGGAAGTCTTCCTTGGTGTGACACCAATGACCTCCCAGGGAGGCTTGAACACGGGGTGGAAAATATCAAGTGATTGCTTTGCCAAATTCAAGTGTTAAGAAGAGATGGGAAAATCCTAGGCAGTAGAAGTCAGCTACACGCCTAAAACCTACTGTCAGGAACACTAGACAGCACTGCAGGACAGTCCACAAACCCAAGCGATGCGGAAGCCGCGAGGAGATCCGGTGGCTGGTGGCTCAGGCAAGATAATAGATGCTACCATTACTGCTGGAGAAGCAGATTTGATTACAAAGAGACCCAAGAGCAGGAAAGCCCTTGGAAGGCTTAAAAGAAATAAGATAAGCAGCATCTCCATCTTTAATCACAAAATACAATACAAATGCCCTCGGCCCTCATAAGATTCTTGAGTGACAGAAAACCGTTCCTTTCCTAGAACACAACAATGAAGACAGTTACCCCCAGAGCAAGGCAAGGTCTAGTTGGTGGCACAGATGACATCACACAGAATATTCTTGAACTGTGTTTTTAAAACGGCTGGACTTCTTTCAGCTGACCCTGCCCTATGCGTTCTCACTTCTCTGCCCTTTTCCCCTTTGTCTCCAGACCTCAGATACAATCCTTTGCTCAGTATTTCCAGCCTAACCCCTCATGCTATCTGATGACCCATGTGGCTGCCAGTGGCCCCTCAACCCTGACACCCCCCAACCCCGTCTACTGCTCTTCCCTCCCTCCCCCGCAGTCCCTAGGTCATTTCTGCCCTGGGTCCTACCTGAGGTCTCTCTCTTCTCGCTTGCCAAGTGAACACTTCAGACAGGAAAAATTAAAACCTACATGTGAAAGGAGCGCCTGGCTGGCTCAGTCAGAAGAGCATGTGACTTCTGCTCTAGGGGTTGGGAGTATAAGCCCCATGTTGGGTGTACAGATTACTTAAAAATAATAAAATCCTAAATAATAATAATAATAATATCTACATGTAAAGAAATTCACTTCAATATTACAAAAAAAAATCCAAACTAAAATTGGTTATCTGGAAATTCTCCATCTTCTTCTGAAATTTCTCCAATGCCACTTCACACTTTCTTGGTATATATTTTAAATCCAGATGGACCAATGGGTTGTCTGGTGGTTGTCCAGTACAATCTAAATTATCTTTCAAGAAATTATGTCTGGGGGCTCCTGAGTGGCTCAGTCAGTTAAGCATCTGACTCTTGGTTTCAGCTCAGGCCGTGATCCCAGGGTCAGAAGACTGAACCCGTGTCCTGCTCTGCACTCAGCGTGAAGTCCGCTTGAGATTCTCTTTTCCTCTCCCTCTGCCCCTCGCTCCCCCTACCCTCTTTCTCTCTAAAATAGATAAGTACATCTTTTTTAAATAAGAGAAATTACGTCTGGTTAAGAGAGACACAGAAGACGATGAAATGCCTCTGGAAAAGCAAACCTAAAATGCACAAAGATATTTATTTAACAGAAACAATTGGTTAAAAGGCACTAAATACACATAAACATACTTCACACACCTTAGGTGATATTTGTATATTAATTGTAATAAAATGCAAAGATTGTGAATGGGTTCAAATGACAACAGAAGGTATCTTTGGCCCCAGGGTTCCGACAACCTAGTCTACGAGAGAACTGGTTCCTAAAATAGTGGCCAACTGATGACTTGAAATCTGAATGACCAAGAGGCACATGTCTGAGACACCAGAAGGCTTTTGCTTCAGAATGGATAAAGTCACATATATTAATAGTCATGATTCTTCAGATAACACTGTCCTTGAAATACTTGTTTCCAGCGAAGTCTGACAAGTTCAAGGCACAGCTGTAGAGCGAGGGGTGTAGCCAGGCAGGCTGGGTGGGAGTTCTTGCACAGGCTAGGTCATTTACAAGCTCTGTGTCTCGGGCAAGCTACTTGACTTCTCTGTATTTCAGTTTCCTCATGAAAATGCGGACAATAATGTGAGGGTTGTTGCTAGAATTAAATTAGTTAATATACTTAAAACATTTAGAGAGGACCTGGCAAGCACTATTTAAGTGTTAGCTCTTCCGTCGTTTTTCTCTTTTTCATTCAGAGAAACAGGATTTCTCTACATCCTTCTGTGTGTTTGCCTCATTTGGAAGTACCCCGTGGGATAAAGAAAGGCCAACAGCTGCATATCTCTGTCCTTTTGGACTGGTCTGTGGTGAGATGAATGCGCTCTGGTGCCCTCCCTCTGATTTCTACCAGCTGGAAGGACTGCTGTCTGTCTTCTCCTTGGCTTGACACATCTCCTCGGTGCTCTCCTCCTGTGCCCCTGTTATTTGCACAGTACAACGGAGAAGAGTTTGCGGAACTTTGAGGCGGGAAATACATGAGGCTATCTGTCCATCAAACTAAAGGATTTGACTTTCAAGAATCATTTCCAGGGTCTGTGCCTCAATTTAAAATGTTGCATATGGTGGGGATGAGCGCTCTGAGAAGCAGGGATGCCCAGAACCACTCGATTCTGAAAAAACAAACAGCACACGTGCCTGAGTGACCTACGACCCCTTGAGGACACCCTTGACTTGGATGTGGATGACTGGTGACTTCCAGTCTTCTTTCATGATGGAGGTGGGAACTATCCCTCTGGAAAGGATGCTCTCAGAGAGAAGACGAGTTCTGCTTGGTCTGGAGTCCGACTGCTTTAAATTCAAGTTGGAAAGATGGTAGGCTGTTTGTGCTGTACAGTATGGAAATGCAGAATTAACACAGCAGTCCTGTGACCCAGGCACCCCGGGATCATCCCGTTTGGTCGTTGTTTGATGATGACGGTAAGGTAATGCTTCAACGAGTTTCCAGCAGCAGCTCAATCGAGAAGGTCCCCGGGCCCACAGCACTGCCTTCCCGGAGACGCCTGCTGCTTCGCTGAAGCCACTCTTCCCTGCTTCTCCGGGGATTCCACAACATAATCTGTATTTTCCATCCAGAAAACCAAGGAGAAGTTCCCTGTGTCTTATCCCAAACTTTTTCTCTTCATTTTTCTAGAGTACTGACCCAAAACTTAAATTGAGAAAGACTTTAGTGGAAAGGGAAAAAAGTAACAATATTGAGAAAGACTTTAGTAAGGGAAAAAAGTAACAGTATAGAGTCCATATAAATCGAACAGCACAATTCGGCATTATGTGGCTCTTATTGTGAACAAGCTGACAGTTCCCAGAAGTTCATTCTGTCAAAAGGTATTGTTTTCTTGACAATTTCTTCCATGATGTTTTGCTCTACATCCATCTCGAAATAAAAATAGTGTGAGAATTGCCGTTTCAGGGAAAATATCCAAATTATGCACTCGGATTAACTGGAAATTTTAAATAAAAACATTTTACCAGTAGCACTAATGAATAATAAAAGTTAAGTAAGAGTATTCTAAGAATTTGAATTCCATAAATAATCACTAAATTAAAAATTACATATATGTTCATGGGAAACGAAGTGTTCTAAATTTGGGGGTTTATTGAGGGAAAAAATACATGTCTGGCATGTCGAGGGCTACTGAAAAGTAATTATAAAGAATGTGGAATATATTCAATATTTACATATTGTAATAATAGGAGAATTCTGCAATTACTTTCACATCAAGAATGAAAACAAACATCCAAACCTACGTAATTCTCTAACCGTCCTAAGTATATCTGACTGCCGATGACCTACTCATAGTAATGGATAAAACTCTATATTCACTTTCTGTATTCACCTTATTGTAAAGTCACCGGTAAATGCAAAAGAGTCTTCTGGAACTATCACCTATTCAGAACATTGTAAATTATTGTAAAAAGAAAATAAAAATGCTTTGCTGATCTTTTCACCTACTGGAACCAAAAATGAAAATTCGAAAATTCTAAAATAAATAATGGTGACTTTAAAAACTCTGAACAGTTCAAATAAAGACAGAGTTCACTGATTTATGTTGAGCACAGTTAGTAGAAGAATGAGGCTGTGCCCTTGTGCTTATTGCAGAGACACGGGTTTGTTTGTTTTCTGACTTTCACATAAGAAACAATGAACACGTCAATGAACACTCCCACTGAAAAAAACTTCTCATAATGATAGTGGTTAAAAATAGTTGATTATTGCCTTCATCCTGGAGATGAATAGAAATGTTATCATCTAATCCACAATTCAGAAAACCGATGTCATATGTCGATAATCAAACAAAAAGTTAACAAGGCAAGAAATGTTAAAAATCTTTCTTAACTAGCCATAAACTAATCATCATGCAGGCTAAGTAAAGTTTCTGCATAACAGGTGTTAGAAAATCCAACAATGTTACTTCAAAGATAACAAGAACTTTCAAAACCTGAACTGATTTCTTAACAAGACACCAAGACAATGGTTAGCTGGCAGGTTGTAGTATGTAAAAGACAAGGAAGGAATTGTTGGGGACCGTCATGTCCCAACAACAGATGTCCAGTACACACTAACTGGACCAGATCCGTGGTGTGGGTCTGTGCATACTGGTGCACAGAGGACAAAAGGCCGGGGACAAATGAGTGTCAGCTTTTATCATTTCACTGTTCAGAAGCAATGGTCCTAAACGGGGTATCAACCCCTTGACACAACCTTCAGAGGTATTATGTCCTTAGTTCAAGACTTCCTTCTTTTTTTTTTAAGATTTTTCTTTATTTATTTGACAGAGATCAAAGTAGGCAGAGAGAGAGGAGGAAGCAGGCTCCCCGCTGTGCAGAAAGCCCGATGCAGGGCTCCATCCCAGGACCCTGAGGTCATGACCTGAGCTGAAGGCAGAGGCTTAACCTACTGAGCCACCCCACCCAGGCACCCCAAGACTTCCTTCTATTTACTTTTAAATTGTTTTCTCTTTTCACATTGATTTGCGATGGCACTAACCTAAAGAGAACACTCCAAGTCCAAGTTCACTGAGCTCCAGGTGAAAGAAGATGGGAAAGTGCCTCCAACTGCCCGTCCTGGCATCTGCTTCTGGTAGTTCTGGTGTGCTTCCTCGAACTTTATGAATTTGGAAGCCACATTTCTTGTCAAATAATTAGTGGGGTCTTACAAAACTTACAGTCAGACACATCGTTACAACATGCTAAGTGAAACTAATTGCAGATAAAATAGATTTTATCGTGGGTGAAGTAAATACATTTCCAAAAACATCAGCATTTTGAAACTTCAAAGCAATTTTGGCTTTCCCAATAACGGGCAGGATACAAGTAATCCTCTATGAAGGGGCAACCCTTTCCACTGTAAAACAAAACAAAACAAAAAATTTAAAAATAATCTCATTAAAAGGTCTAAATAAGTTCGTAGGTCATTTCCAAGTAAATTGCTCTCAAGTTCCTTGAAACTAGTTAGACGATCAGTACTCGACTTCACAAAACTGTAAGGATGTAAAGATTCTTTCAAACTGTCAGAGAAAGCAGTCAATTGGGATCATTTGTAAGAGAGAAGAGAGGCAAATTCCTCACAGTTCCTACATATTCAGTCAGTAATGCCATAATGTTCAATTCGATGATCATTCTCAGGTAAGAATGAGCTAGTTTCATGAAAAAACGTTACTACTAATAAAAACAATTCCTGGGAATTGTAGTTTCTCATGCCGCTGTAACAAATTATGACACACAGAGTGGCTTCGAATGCCACACATACACTGCCTCACAGAAGTCCAAAATAGGTTTTCCAGAGCTAACAACATGGTGCCCACGAGGCTGTGTTTGCACCTCTGGAGGCTCGCTGGGAGAATCTACTTCATGCTGAAGGCCGCCCACGGTCCTGGGTCTGTAGCCCCTTTCGCCTTCAAAGCCACCAAGAACATCTTTCTGAGCTTTGTTCTCACAGCACGGCTCATCTGCCTCTGATTCTCCCCGCCCACTCTCACTTACAAGGACCTCTGAGATTACACCAGGTCCCTGGATAACGGAGATCGTCTCCCCATTTTCAGACCCTTAGCTGCATCTCCAAAGTCCCTTTCACCATGTAACACAACATACTCCCCAGTTCCAGGGATCAGGACAGGGACATCTTTGCAGGGCCGTTCTTCTGCCTTCCACACTGAACATGAAAACACGGGAAGTGAACAATTGTGCATCCTGCCCTTCCACTGTGGTTCTTCTACCTGCAAACCCATGGCTCATGTGTTGGGTATGAGAAGCACATAAATAGTGGGAAGTGTGATGGAATGGGGAAGGCCCGGCCCCTGGACTCAGCCTAACTGGGTCGTTCATTAACTGTATCACCATTGCACAATTCTCTCATCTTTGAAGTGGGAATAATAAACACACTTAGTGCACGTGGGTGGCTCAGCCAGTTAAGTGTCTGCCTTCAGCTCAGGTCATGATCTTAGGGTCCTGGGATGGAGTCCCACATTGGGCTCCCTGCTCAGTGGGGAGTCTGCTTCTCCCTCTGCCTCTGCTGGTGTTCTTCCTGCTTGTGCTCTCTCTCTCAAATAAATAAATAAAATCTGAAAAAAATATATATGTATATATATACTTAAATCTTTTTCTCAGGGTTGCAGATCAGAGAACAGTTATGATGGTTTAGAATTATGCTCGTGTTGAAACTATGAAATCTTCTGAGAGTTGCCTATGTAGGACACCAGTTTTGCCAGCAGTGATTTGAGATTTTAGTCCAATTTTCAAGTGATCATCATCCTCTGTGGCAGTGGCCTGAGAGCTAGGCATTGCAATACTGAATATGATCGTGAAAATTTAACAGAAAAGCTGAATCCGACGATGAGGTCCCCTTTCTTAAATACCTTTATCTCAATGTGTCCCCAGATCTCTTCAAACAGATCCCTTCAGTTCACTACCTCGTTCTGATGAACACAGAAGAGGGGCTGGTGAGGGAGGGATGCTCCTGAGTCTGGATAAAGGAACATGGGTGTAGACATCTGTTTCATGGAGCACCTGGCTTGGCCATACCAGGACTCCTTTCCACTAAGCTGCATTTAAGGGCATAGACCATATTTCACCCTATGACACATAATATGGGCCACTCAAGATAGAAACTTTTTTTTTTTTAAAGATTTTATTTATTTATTTGACAGAGAGAGATTACAAGTAGGCAGAGAGAGAGAGGAGGAAGCAGGCTCCCTGCTGAGCAGAGAGCCCGATGTGGGACTCGATCCCAGGAGCCTGAGATCATGACCTGAGCCGAAGGCAGCGGCTTAACCCACTGAGCCACCCAGGCACCCAAGATAGAAACATTTGATGGGCACTAAGTATCACCTCAGTTTTCTTCCCCCCAAATAATTTATGCAGTGCATTTCATTAGGAGTTTTAAAAACTCTCTCTGAGCAAGCTACTAGGGACCACGTAGTGGAAACGGGAACCACGTAGTGGAAACGGGAACCACAGCATCCTGAGAAATGTCTCCAAAGCCAAAGTGTATTTATCAGCGATGTTCCCTGATCCCAGCATCCTCACAGCATCTCCAGGGTTTCTTGGCACAGCTGCATTTCAGTGGTCGAGACAGCTGAGAAAATTGTTCTCATTACCTTCCAGTCATGTTTTGTTTGTTCTTATTAGTTTCCAGACCAGTTTCCCCTGCTGGGTCGTCTGCTTGATTGAGTCACCGGCCAAGACTCCGGGTGCCCATCTCCACATTCCAAAGGGCCATGACCCACGACCTCATCGGGCAGCGCTAAGAGCCGGCGGAATGATAGCTGGGACAGACACATTCCAGAGCAAAATACTGAGAAGGCAGTGTCACCATAACGACTCCCACATCGACTAATTTCAGACAGACACAGAGAACATTTAAACAATTCATTTAGGGGTGCCTCATGAGGTAATTATACCACATATTTACATGATTACAAATATGTCCCTACCTATTGCTGAGGAAACGTGTATTTTTAAAAAAATCCACACATTCAAATACCAACAAATGATAAGGGAGTTCATTTAACACACATGCTCCGTGGAGCCTTCCAGGAAGCCCTGTGCATGGGAAGGAAGGCTCGCCCCCCGCTGGGTCACATGACAACAGCTTCAACAACAAGACCCAGAGATGCTCCTTCAGAACCATTCATAAGAGGAGTAAACTGTTGCACCTGAACAACCTCAACAGCCCGGCGAGGTCTCATTTCACACTTAGGGGAGTGATGCCAGGAGTGCTGACAGCAGACACTCACAGACTGTGTCCAGTGTGACAAATCCTGGGGAGAGCTGCATACACACGGGGCCATGGAGAATGTGGGTCTCCTTGTACATCTGCTGGCCTCCACTACCCCAGCTTCTAACAGTTGGTCTCATGTATGTCAAAATAAAGAACAGTGCCGGTGCCTGTAAACACAGGGATAAGGCCTTGTTATATCTAAAAAAAAATCTTTTTGCTTCTGATTTTACATTTGTTTCATGAGACAAGCTATGAAAGGGGAAACTAAAAAATTATATATTTTTGTTTTGAAGAGATAAAAAGGAGGAAGCGAAAAGAGCAAGGGAAAAGCAGCAAAGGAGAAATACCACTCGGGGTCAAGCTGGAAAGCTAGTGTTGGTATCAGACTGACAGGCTGATATATAAAATCAGTGAATGATTGCTGCATCAAGAACCTTAGACATCAGGCGCCTGGGTGGCTCAGTGGGTTAAGCCGCTGCCTTCGGCTCGGGTCGTGATCTCAGGGTCCTGGGATCGAGTCCCGCATCGGGCTCTCTGCTCAGCACGGAGCCTGCTTCCTCCTCTCTCTCTGCCTGCCTCTCTGCCTACTTGGGTTCTGTCAAATAAATTAAAAAAAAAAAAAAAAGAACCTTAGACATCGTGTACCCCAACCCTCTTATGTCACAGTTAAGGAGACGAGATCCAGAAAAGGAAGTGCTTTGATCTTTTCTTTCCCCTGCATTCAGAAATTGAAATACAGTTTTTAAACTTCTCCATGCATAAAACATTATTAGATTTAAAACAACTAATATTGAAACTTACTACTGTAGGACTCAGTATTCAACCCATGAGTAACTTCAGAATATATACAAATAATTATGTCTTTAATTCCATTTCTTTTTCAATACAATATCCACACTCACACCCACACCTAACCACCTATCCACTCATCCACCCACATAATCCCCAAACTTCCTTTTCTTTTGTTTGTTGCTATCTTTTATTGTTGCTTTAGACAGACCTTTTGGCAAATGGAGAAAAAGATCTACCCAAATTCCTGCTATATTCCATTCAGTGCTTCTATCATACAAGTAGAACTGCTCTGTAGAAATAAAGATTACTTGTTTATATTTGGAAAACTTCAAAAAATCATTCAGCTAGCCATCAAAAACAGAGTCATTTGCTTTTCCTTCATGAGAGTTCAGTGAGGGAACAGGCTAACCATTTCTTCTGGTTGCTGATTTTTCTTCCTTTGGCATACCATACGTAGCTGGCATGTGCTAAAAAGAGTACAGATTGAAAAAAGTCTTACTTTCTTGTCGTCATCCCACAATGTGTAATCAAGTACACTGGGGCTCTCATCATTCAATTCATAATCCACTCATTCCAGAAATATTACAGTGGTAGGTGGCAGAGCTAGAGTAAGACTCAAGGAACTTAAGCGTAGTGGATGTAAGGAAGAAGAATTTAATGTGGTTTTTTTTTGTTTTTTTTGGTTTTTTTTTTGAGAGAGAGAGTACAGGCTCCATGCCCAGTGCACATCTCAGTGTGGGGCTCAGTCTCACGCCTGAGATCATGATGTGGGCAAAATCAAGAGTTGGACACTTAATCAACAGAGCCACCAGGGTGCCCCATTTTTTTGTTGTTGTTGTTTTTAATGTGACTCTTGGTCTGAAAATGAGCAGCCTTGTTCTTTCCTCTGCCCAAATCTAATGTATTCAAGGAAGGTGCAAGCTTGCTAACCAAGGTGTTTGTAAACAAGGATGAAATATTTCTCTCTCACTCACCCACCTTAACATTTTATAAACACACTTTCCGACATCTTTGTCTTATGAAGTCACTTTCAAGGAACTCCCTTTTTAAGCAGCGGTTGCACGCACACAACTGCCTTTTTGCAGAATCATTTCTGATTAGATTGCACACTAAATTTTAGATGTGGAAGGATCTTTAGAGACCTAGAAGTCAATGGTCTCATTTTACACTAGAGGAACATGAAGTCCAGATAGACTGGCGTTTGCCCAAGGTAACCATTTAGAAGTTGATACAGAGAATCTACCTAGAATTCTAATCATTCTAATTTAATAGTTTGTTCAGTTTCTCTGCAGAAAATACACACCAACTAGCTCCTCTTTTTCAAGCCAGAGACCCTTGCTACACTGAACTCAAAGGGCAAACACTGAGAAATTGAGCCACTGGGTCAGCTGTCCATCTCCTTAATTGTTTCCCATCTTTCTATGGCTGATGTCCTCAGGCTACCAGGGACCAAGACACACAAGGTAAAGACAGAGAAATACTCCACCAAAGCAAACACAGGTTTGCTGGGTGGCTCAGTCAGTTAAGTGTCTGCCTTCAGCTAAGGTCATGATCCCAGGACCCTGGGATTGAGTCCTTTATCGGGCTCCATGCTCAGCAGGGAATATGCTTCTACTTTTTCTTCTGCAATCTCTCCCACTCCCTCTTAAATAAATGAATAACTCTTAAAAAAAAATCAAAGTGATGAACTTTCATCAAAAATTTTAAAATATTTCCAGAAGTCTAAAGAAAAAAAGCATTCCCTCCACCCCCTTTAAAAATAATTTGACTTTCAGTGGATACAGAAAAATCCATTGATACAGATGGCGAGAACCGAGAACTATTTGGGGAACTCTGGTCTGTCCGTGGACTAAGAGTCACACCTATTTATAAAAATGCAGATCTCCACATCTTAGCTTGTTAATGACATCATCAGGCATCCGGATTTTGAGCGTTTGAGCCTGTGCCCGAATGAGATTCTACTGCCTTGTGATCATAACACACTCATTTTTCAAAACAACAACAACAATTAGGGCATTTAGAATGAGAAGGGAGCTTGGACGCAATGTGTGGCCCTAAAGAGGTGACAGGCTTTCAGGTCAGTACTTCAGTTCTTCCAGTAGGTGGTGCCATAGCCGTAGACAGTGACTCTTCCCTCCTGAGTCTTCCCTCAACTGTGAGGGTAATAACAAGGCTGGGCGCTTTCAAGGATTAAAGCCGTGTAAAATATCCAGCCCATAAGGTGGACCTCCTTCAAGGCACTTGGCTTCTAAGTTCCCAAGAGCCATGTGCTTGAAGAATGGATCAGCAGCGAGGGAATGAAAGTGGACAAAACCTCCATGGCAGTCAGTGCCAGCTGTGTACCCAACACAAGGGAAGAGGCCACAGCAGAGTGGCTTCCCCTGACACCTGACCCTGCGCCAGCGCCGGACACGGTGCTGTCATCCGTGATCTCATTTACTCTTCCCAAATGAATGCCCCAACATGGTAGGAACTGTCAACTGTACAGAAGAGAAATCGGGGAGTCATGCGCCCGAGGTCACCCAGCTGACAAGCAGCAGAGCCAAGACAAGGAAGGGCAGAAGAAACGACCCAACATTGCCCTCCACCCAACTGCACACAAGGTGACACATTTCAGAAGAACTGGGAGAAAAGTCCAACAGAGACCCATCTTCCCACTCCGGCCGAAATTCCCGGGGTTAGGGCTCTGCAGCCTATATGAACTCGGGGTCCGGGACAGTTTCTGGAACATGCAGAGTGCTCAGTCGATGTACGAGGATTATAACCAACTGGAATGCAATGGGCAATGTGGGCAACAAGGAATCACGTCTCTCAAAGCGAAGTCTTTGTGATGAGGAGTAAATATAAAAGATGGAGGAGAGTGAACATGTCCACAAAAGACAGCAGTTAGGGACTAACGATATCTTCATGTATCTACTGCCCCATAATGACGACTATGCTCACAGAGCTTTCCCACCAGCGTATTATCATGTAAGGATTCCAATCACCAAGAGTGGCGTTACCCTAAAACGTAAGGGACAATGGAGAGGAACCACACACGTACGCATGCACACACACGAACACACACACACACATCTGTATTTGGGGGATGGCTTAAATACACTCTTATATATGCTGTATGGAAAAGATTCTCCATGAAAGTGAATCAAAAGTTTAGTTTTCTCTTGTAATCTCTATGCCCAACATGGGGCTCGAACCGACGACCCCGAGTTCGGAGTCACTCACTCCACAGAATGAGCCAGCCAGGCACCCCAGCTTAGTTTCCTTTCACTCAAATGCTACCTATAACTTACAAGTCACGGTAAAATAAATTCACAGTCCTGTCAGGTACGGGTGGCCACAGGTATACAAGTGAAGCCTCAGTAACCCGAGAGCTTGCTCTTTTGGGGGGTGGAGTAGAAATACTATGAAAACAGAACCGGGATCTCACAGAATTTTCAAAGAAAATACCACTTTGGCCAAACCCAAATTCCCCACAGCAACAGCCGACGTCCCCACGTCCCCACGGCCACATCCAGTGACTGAACTGTGTTTATGCTTTTCTTAAGCAATGGAGCTCGTTCTGACAATTTATCTACTGAGAACTGTGCCAGAAAACTGCCTATTCATTTTCTATATTCTGTTTGGCAAACAAAGCATGACACACAGCAATATAAAAGAAAAATATAATCCCGGGATGCATTTGCAATCATGGTAGGGAAGTGTTCTGAATCCTCGGAGGCCTGGGGCACCGGCTTTCCGAACAGCATTTAAACACTGCCCCCTGCTGTTCCTCGGTGTGTCCTGCAGCCCGGGAGCGCCACGCGTGGCCCGGGCGGAAGGACGGATTGCAGGCTGCGAGCTCTTCCAGGCACCAACCGGTCCTGAACAAGGGACGTGTATCAACTTTAAGAAATTAGTAATTCCTGAAGAATTAATCATCTGACTAAGATTCTGTGAAACACACCGTTGTATGCATGATAATGCAGTCTCCGTGAGCACACTGCTTCCTGTTGGAAGAGCAGAGCATCTACCGGCAAGATTTTATATAAATGGATGGACTTGACGAAGGTGTTTGAATTTCTTATTTTACAAATTTCACAGCGTCTTCTCTTCATCGGTGCACATCGGTGTGGTGCTGCGTAGGAACCATGCTCCTGACGCGTGTTAGCGCGAGCCTAACTTTAGATACCCTGAAGCAAAGGGCAGACCCTTCTAAAGGGAGCCCAACGTGAGATGCCTGTAGGGTACTTCCAGGTAGGCGTCATGTTAGATTCAGTTTTCTTATCAGTCCTTCTGGGCCTGATAAGAAAGGAGAGGCTGAGAGAAATCCGTGGGGAACGTGGGGAACGAACTAATGGATGAATGAAGAGGCACGGTTCAGAATTAGAGATAATTCTAGGGAATGACTATCAGGTCCTCAAATGAACTACCACATACTTCTAGTTTCCTTTTCAACAAAAATAACATATATAGAGAAAGATTTAAAATGATCAGTCATTTTTACCTCCTCTTCCCATATTCAACAGCAGCATGAACCACAAAAAAGCACTAAAAATCCACGTTCATTTCAGTTACTTGTATCAGAAGAGCTGAACTAGCGTGTGCGATTCTGTGTTCTTATCTGAAGTCCTTAATTTTAACAAAAGCAAGCATAAAATATCGCAATTGAAAACATCTACGTGTTATGTGACACCTGGGTGGCTCAGTGGGTGAAGCCTCCAACTCTGATTTCAGCTCAGGTCATGATCTCAGGACTGTGAGATCGAGCCCCAGGTAGGGCTCCACACTATGCATGAGCCTGCTCAAGATTCTCTCTCCCCGGACACCTGGCTGGCTCAGTTGGTTAAGCAGCTGCCTCAGGTCATGATCCCAGCGTCCTGGGATCGAGTCCCACATTGGGCTCCTTGCTCGGCAGGGAGCCTGCTTCTCCCTCTGACTCTGCCTGCCATTCTGTCTACCTGTGCTCACTCTCTCTCCCTCTCTCTCTCTCTGAAAAATAAATAAAATCTTTAAAAAAAAAAAAAAAGAAAGATTCTCTCTCCCTCTGCCCTTTCCTGTACTCCCCTGCCCCCACTCACACTCACTCTCTCCCTAAATAAAAAAAATAAAGAAATAAAATCTTTAAAAAATACACATAAGTGCTAAACTAAAAAAAAAAAAAACTTACATAGCATGCAGCATAAAGTTAATATTATATTAACTCACTTCATTTATGTATTCATTGTCTCAAATATTTAAAATCTCAAATGCAGTTAGGGGAGAACATGAAAAACATATTGACTAGTCTCATCTTCAACTGATAACCACGGACTTCGAGTGGCTCTTAGCACTACTTAGCTAGCCTACTACAATGTTCTACTTGGTTCACTCCCCAAAGACACTATCACTCCTCTGCTCTCCCTTTAAACCTTTGAATGTCCTGCCCCTCCCACATCTCAGCTGATGACCTGGCTTCTTGTTTCACTGAGAAAACACAACAACCAGAGGAGGACATCCACAGGCTCACCTCCAGGGACCACATCCCAGCAGCCCCTGTATTCTGCAGCTTCGCATCTACACCTGCTCTATCAGGAGATCCGTCGGGCTGTTAGCGGAGGTCCCTATGCGCTAGCTCCTACTCAAGACTCTGGGTTACAGAACTGTCCAACTTCGTTCTCGTTCTTCATCAGGTTTCCCCCATTCTACTAGATTCTTCCCATCTGCACACAAATATATATATATATACATATACATATATGTATATATATATATGTTACAATATATCCCATCTTAAAAATACAAAATAAAGATATGACCCAACCTCCTTCTCTAGCCTCCAGCCCAATTCCTCACCCCCCCCACCTCACCCTCCCACATTAGGAAAACTCCTCTAAAGAATTTTCTAAATCATTCCATTCCCAATAGGGATGATACTGCCCTCAATGGACAAAAACTGACTCTTGCAGGGTGAGAAATTCTTACTCTTTCTATGCATAAAATAAGTACATATACATACAATACATAACAAACATAAAGCCTATCAGCAATATCTGAATTTCATCAGGGAGAGAGAACAATTAGGAAAAAAATGTCTAAAAAAGCTCCTTAGGGAGGTAATTATTAAAATAAGATTGACAAACACAGTCTAAACCTACAATTTCAGTATCTTCTCTTCCTGTTTTTTCTCAAGCCTTCTTCAATCTGTTTTTCATTCCTAGTACCCAGAGAGGAGCGTCACCCCTGCCCTGTCATATTCCTAGATCCAATGGCCAATTCTTAAATGAAACTGGAGGCAGCATTTCTCATAGATGACTACTTTTTCTTTCTTCGAACATTTTCTTGGCACCGTCGATCAGTGTGTGATTTTTCTAACTCTCTGGAACCTTGAGATCCAGTTTCACAGAGACCTAATGCAAAAACTAGAGATTCTTGTACAAGTGGATTGATTACACCACTCTGGGACACACCCCCAACATGCTATAGCCCAAGCCGTCTGCATTTCTGGCCTGTATTTTTATAGTATCAGTCCGTCTGGTCAGGCCAGGCTTCTTACAGTCTTACTTCCACACAACAAGGAATGCCTCCTTAATCTAAGTCAGATCACAAAATGCCTTCCAGCTCTTGTGGAGGAAAAGCCAATGTCTTAATCGGAGGACAAAGCCCTCCACAGCTAGGCCTTGCTTCCTGTCTGCCCTCGTCTTCCGCCACCGACCCTCCATGTGACTATTCACCAGCCACACGGGCCTCCTTGAGAGACTGCTTATTCTTCATCCTTTACCATATACAGCCGTTTCTGCTTGGATATCCCTCCAGATACCGCTGTGGCTCCCACTGTCACCACCTTCAGTTCTCGGCTGCTTGAAATTCCCATTGTCACAGAGCTGTTCACCCTGCGTACAGTAGTATTCCTTATTGTATTTTGTTCTCCCTATCCTGCTTCATTATCTTTCCCCAGCACTTACTATTACCTCTCCTAGATATTTCTTTATTTCTCCTCCTCCCCCTGGAATAGAATATAAGATATTCTGTCTCCTTCCACTGGAGCAAGAGCTCCTGGCAGCTTTTATTGTTTGGTTCACCACTGTATTTGAAGCACCCAGTTTCTAGCACATAGTGAGAGTTCAAGCAAATATCTGTATAATGTTATCATTATACAGATGATTTCAACATCTAAATAAAAGACTACAACTCTCATTTTTTAACAAATAAAACTGGATTTTAATTTTCCTTCTTGAAATAAAATATCATCTCACTGGCCTGTGGCAAATAGTAGTATAAGAGGCAAAGAAAAAAAAATCTAACAACTCAGAGGAATGAAAAGCAAACTCCGCTTTGGTTAGAGTGGTTTTCCTTGACTATTACGTCATAGAGGAAGTGTTAGCAGAAACCAACAATCAGACAGTTTCCTCAAACCAAGAGACTTCTACACTGGTAAACATGAAATGCTCGTTTAGAGGATCTCTTTCACTGTTTTCTAGCAGCAAACATTCATGTCAAAATGAGAAAATGTCAGACTCTGGAACTCATGCTTCGGAAGAATGAGAGAGGATCCAAACATCCAGTCAGCGCAGAGCCCTGTCTTGTAAATCTGGTCCAACGAATAAGAAACTTCTTAAATGGGATCCGTTTGTGAAAAAGAAAACAGGTTCGGGAGAGTATGGATCCATGCAGAAGGTTGGTACTACGCCATCTTTCTCTTCCTCTCTTTCAATGTTAATGTTTACAGCTCCTTACTTCCAAATTAGGAGTTGATGGCCATAATGCTTTCTTTTTTGTGTGTAGCACATTTTGTCTGAATCTTCAGAGATTTCTGCTAGAAAGCTAAAAATCTCAGTTCTCAAGTTTCTTGTCTCCTCCAAAGGCCTGTGTCAGCCCAGAAGGGAAAGAGTCTCATTCAAGTCACTTGGTGGCCAAGTCGGTGATAACGACGCGATTACTAAGTTATAGCTCTCAGCTCCTTCATCTCACCGCATATCTAGCTGTGGCTTTTCTTTTTAAAGCCTTTCTGTTTTTGAAGAACTCCCGAATGGAAAGGAGAGTTCCCAGTCCTAAAGGAAGTGCCCAGTCAGGAAGGCAGATTTAGGAAGCGATCTTTTCTTAAGCTCAACTAGCAACCTGGTGAGCACCTTTCAGATATCACACAGCTCTCAACAGCACGTGTCCAGGAACAAAGGGCCCAAATATTAACATCACTGATGCATTTATATCAAGCATGGGGAGATGACACACAATGGTGCTGGGGACAGCGGTCAAAAGGTACACGGCCTCCATCACCAGAGCCTGGAGAAGACTGGATTCCAGATGGCCACCCAACAGCTCTGTGACCTCTGGGACCTCAGACAGGTTAATATAACCTCTTAGAGTCTCACTTTCCTCTGCTGTAAAATGGGAGTAAAACACTCAGGAGGCAATTGTGAAGAATGAGGGAAGAACAGTGAGGGTGAAGTGGTTGATACAATAAGTACAAACTGCTTGTGATACCAGTTCTCTTCACCTTCCAGATCCTTCCAAGATCCTTCCAGATGCCCTCTTACTCTTCTCTCCAACTCCAGCAGTCAGTCCCCAGAACGGCAGGTATGGAAGGAGAGATGCTTGCTCTGTCCCGCCAGGACCTGAGTAGGCAATCAGCACAAAGAGTGGTACCAAATTGCTCTAGACCCCACAATGGGTACAGGACTCTGACATTTCCACTGAATGCTGGGCTTCTGCAGGAAGGCAAAAATCAGCTTGGGCTGCCTCTTGGCTACTAAAAGAAGGAGACATCAACCAGAACCAATGCTCACTCTCCAATACTATGCAAATAATAATAAAGAAAGACAAGTAGATGAGGGAGATATAAAAGGTGAAGATCGAGACATGACAAATAAAGGGAAGGCAGCCCAACAGAGCAGTTAATATCCAAGATGTTTTGAAACTGAATTATCTCCCCTGCTATGGAGACGGTCTGCCAGAAAAAGCAATGAAGCATGTTACCTGATGAAGAGAGGACCTTTGTTTCCTGCACTTTTAAGCAAAATCTCTTCACCAAAATGTCAAAGGAAAATGAGGAATTTAAACTTCTTTTAGCAGAAAAGAATTGGTTCTCATTTTTCCATCAAAGATAATGGGAGATTCTAGCAGTCGTGGGAAGGAGATTGAATATGTTTGTAGTAACCAATATTCATCCTTTTATTCTATAGTACACGATAGGTTCTGAGATTACGTATTTTTCCAGTTCGGTTTACTGAAGTGCTAAGTGTCTATTTAAGGACAGACAGTTCTGTTCAGATGAAAAGCCTTTTGGACAATATTCCCCGAAGTCCCGCAAGGATTTCCTTCCTCTCAGTCCAGTTGGGTAAATTTATTTACCAACTCAATGTGCCCAGTCAGGTATTAAAGGTAGAATCTGTATTTCTGATGAACTAGGGCTTCTTTTCAATGGATGTCCACATCCAAGGCTCACCAATTCTGTCCCAAAACCACATTTCCAGCTTTATCTCCCTAACTTTCCCATCCCAAAGCCTTCTCTCCCACCAAGCCAGTCCATTTTCAGTCCCCAAAATATAAGATAAGCACCTCTACTTCCAGCTTTTTGCTAAGACCTTTTTTCTTCTCCAAAGCATTCCCTTCCTGTCCCCTGCCTGTTCTGCAAGACTTACTATAGATCGTGCCAGTCATTCATTCAGTAAACAGAGCCTGAGGGCCAGCCACAGGTGATGGGATCCTGGGAAAGTAGGACAAGGTGAGTTGGAACCAGTTTTTGTCTTCGTGACCTTTCCATTCTTCCAGGGAAGACCCGCATCACACAGTGGATTGAGCCATTAATTAAGTGCAGCTGTAGGGGGTGCTAAGCATATGAGGCACAGAAAACTGGGATTACTTATGGTAAGAGAAATGGCCTGGAGGTCAGGAAGACACTCCTGAGGAAGCAGTTTTGCTGCAAGTTGGGAGGATGAACAGGAGGCTAACATAGGGCAGAGGAGGCCAACAAGTCAACTTTCCCAACAGGTGCATGGTTATGATGAAATTGGGATCTCTAGTCATAAAAGTGTGGGAAGGAAACTCCTGCCTTCCAAGTGTGAAAACTGCAACAGCAGTTCTCCCCTGCTCTCTGTGAAGCTGGGACAAAAAGCACTCATGATCCTACATTTGAAGTTCCAGGGATCACCAAGAAAAGGACTGAGCCAACCGCTCTCAGCAAATTCTGAGAACTCGCCAGTAAGACTTGGCCTTGCTCCTCTGAGCCCCACTGTCCGGTCAATATAAAGAGAAAATTCCAACAGGATGTGAAATGCCAAAGCTCAGCTTTATGGAAATGCCAGTATTCCCAGAGAGAAGCTCAACCTCCAAATCCTGGAAGCCCCCCAGAGAATAATCCAGAAACACTCCTGGAGAGGGAGTTCCAAAAAGGAGAGGCCTTGTTTTCTAACCAGGTACACGCTGAAGGGCAGACCCCACAGGGACTGAGGTCAAGCTCGGCAGGTGGGGCTGCCTGGGGAAGACATCACTGCCTCTAGACACAGGGAAACAGCCCTGGAAACATTCGGTATGAAGCAGAAACCACCTTCTGGGCCAAGAAAACACACCCTACCTTGTCTACACGTAGACCCATCCCCTAAGGGTCAGACTATAGGATGAACTCCAGGGAAGCCAAGGCTGACTCCCTCCCAGCACCAAGCAGCCAGTCACGGGACAGTCTGAAGAGAGGAGTGGGCGGATATTCAAAATCAGACCCCAAAGCCACTCTGCCAGCATCCCTTGGTACCAGACCGGCCTGCTTGGCATTAGGGATGGAGCAAATGAGCTCAGAGTCAAGACTAAAATAACCACAACCGAGCCCTAAAAGCCAACATTAGACTCTTCCAAAGCCAAAGATGGCTAGAAAGTTGTTGCCAGTGACCAAGACTCCATTCAGGCCCTAACTCTGTGGAAAGACCTGGAGTTCACACCAGAGAGTCTGAAGGCCATTCCAGAGAACAGTCAAGCTTTCTTATGCTTACACCCCACACATTCGGCTCAGACTCCCTAAAAACAATTTATAACTACAAAGTGACTATAAGTCAAATAGCAATGGCATTGGCACAGGAATCAATAAACAGAACAAAACAGATATCCAAAAACAAATGTAAGTATATGTGGAACTTAACATATGGCAAATAAGGAATTTCAATTTAGTGGGAAAAATAAATATTACGATGTTGATAAAATCAGTATTCCTATGGGGGGGAGGGAACCCCACAAAGCCAGATCACTATCTCATACTCTATAAAACACATATTACAGATAAAGATTTAAATGTAAAGCATGAGAATTAAATGTATCAAAATACTATTTAAGATAATTACAAGACAACTAAAAAAAAAAGATATTTACAAGACTTCGGAGTGAGGGAAATGAGAAGCGAGTTGGGAAATCCAACAGCCATGCAAGATAAACATGCTTAACTGAATAAAAATCTTAAGAAATTACTATGGCAAATGACATTTTAAAAGAAGCAAGAGACAAATAAATGATAGTCTGGAAAATATTTGTGATATTATATGAAAAACATTAATATCTTTTATATATGAAATGCTCCTAAGAGACAAAGAGCCCACTAGAAAAGTAAGCAAAAGAGAGGACCTGGATATTCACATGAAGGGAATCCAATGAGCAACACACATGAAAAGAGGCTCAATTTCATTTTCAGTCAAGGGAAATTCAAGTTAAAACAAGAAAAATGTACCTGTTTTCACTTATCACTGTGGCAGAAATTTTAAAAGATAAATTTAAAAATATCCACTGCTAAGAAAAGCAGATATTCTCAAACATTAAGAATGCACATCATTATAAAATTTTTAGAAAGTATATAACTTTTAGAAAGTGATATGGCAATATCTGTTAAAACATACAGATCTCTTGAGCCCAAAATTCCAATGTTGGCACTTTATCACTCCATATAGCAGTAAACAGGAATAAATAGAAAAAAACTAGAAAGCACATGAATGTCCGTCAATATACAACAAGGGATGAAAACTAAATTCTAGGACTTCCAAAGTATAGAAGATTACGCAGCCATTAAATAGAAATAGATAAGATGTATTTATCTGAAGAAATGTCAGATTTTTAAAAAGATTTTATTTGTTTATTCTGAGAGAGAGAGAGCATGAGAGTATGCACACAAGTAGGTCGGGAGCAGCAGAGGAAGAGGGAAAGAGACACTCTCAAGCAGTCTTCCTGCTGAGTGCAGAGCCCAACGTGGGGCTCAGTCTCAGGACCCTAAAATCACGGCCTGAGCTGAAATCAAGAGTCAGATGACTCTGAAGAAAAGTCAATTTAAAGAGCCAATTTCAAAACAATACATTTAGAAGGCACTCTATGCCAGAGCAAGGTGTGGAAGGGCACTCACCGCACCCCTAACATCAATTATGTCTGGGAAATGGGAAGAGAGGACAGTGCAGGAAATTAATTATTAGTTCAACCTCTGATTGTTTCTTTTGTTTTCAGATTACTCATCAGCTTTTTCATATAAATTGATAAAAAATATTCTGGAAGAAGGGAAGGATTACTTAATTTTTTACCTTATTTTTATTTTTTTACGTTACCCAACAACATCGAATACAAAGGCATTCAGAATTTTTTTGTGGAATAAAGTGGAAAGGAATAGGAGGGAGATGAAATAGGTTTAAACATGTTTGTAAACGATAAAAGGATAAGCATTCATGACAAAGCACTGTCGATGCTATAAATAAATGTCATGAGAAAAGGAAAAAGAGAGACTTGATAAAGTTGGTGAAAAGAAGAAAAAGAGAGGAAAAAACTACAATAAAATAAATAACAGACATCAATGGAAAAGATAAAAGTAACAGGCTATTTACCCCCAGAAACGGAAAAGGGTTTAACTCCACTATCAAAAGAAACAGACCTCTCATGATGGATTTAAAAACAACTAGGTGGTTTTCTCTGAAAATGCCTAAGTAAACCTAAACAAAAGTGACATTCTTCACAATCTCCAAGACATCATAAGAGATTTCATATTAATACTAATAAGAAATGTATAAGATCTTAAAATAAAAGCTACCAAATTATACCAAAGGGCATAAAAATTCCTAGAGAACGGTTTTGTTTTTGGTGTTGTTGTTTTTGGGTTTTTTTGTGTTCTTTTGGGTAGAAAGATGCACTATTGTAACAGTGTCCTTTCTCCCTAAATTAATGCTTTCGTTCAATGTAATTCGAGTCAGTATGCTAACTGGAGTTTTTTTTTTTTTTTTTAAGAGATTTTATTTATTTATTTGACAGAGAGAGATCACAAGTAGGTAGAGAGGCAGGCAGAGAGAGAGGGAAGCAGGCTCCCCGCTGATCAGAGAGCCCGATATGGGACTCGATCCCAGGACCCTGAGATCATGACCGGAGCCAAAGTCAGCGGCTTAACCCACTGAGCCACCCAGGCGCCCCTAACTGGAGTTTTCAATGAAACCTGATTCTAAAGCATAGAGAAATAAAACATAGATTAGCCAAGAAAACTTAAAACAAAAACCATCAAGAGGCCCTAACTCTACCCTATGTTAAAATTAACTGTTTCCATGAGGAAAGGAATTTAGTGGAGAAAACCTCTGTTTCATATTTGCAGTTAACAACACGGTTAGCATTCTGGGAGCAACAATTTATGAAACTGGAAACCTCCATGTCGATCAAACTGGTTTAACACATCAAGGTGAATCCAAAGAACAGAAATGTTAGCGATATTAATAGATATATCAAAACTAGATCCTGAGCAATTCCATAAGCCTGAAGTGCACCAGTCAGGGTATCTGAAGGCAGACTGTGTAGCCAGGGGCTGGACAGGAGAAGAGAGAGTGAGACAGCATGAGGAGTTCTGCCTGCTTGCTTGTTAGGGCCCCGATGTGGAGAAAAGGGACGCACACAGATAACTACTAAAAAAGCGGATATTTTCTGGGACATCTTTACAAATTTAGAAATGGACCCCCAAGATTGTAATTTTTTTTTTACAATAACTCGACAATTTTTTAAATTTTTTATTTTGTATATTCAAAAATTTTTTTTAATTGTGTGATGTTAGTCACCACACAATATATCACTAGTTTTTGATGCAGTGCTCCAAAACCTTTAACAGTTCATCAAAAACCTCCCACCTGTGAGTCTACTGAAAATCTTAAACTCTTACATTTTAGGCAAACAAGTTATCATTTTTAAAATAGAAGCAAAGTAAGCATTGCCTTTAGACTCAGTCAAACAGATAATTTTTTTTAAAGATTTTATTTATTTATCTGAAGGGGGGGAGAGAGAGCGAGCACAGGCAGACAGAATTGCAGGCAGAGGCAGAGGGAGAAGCAGGCTCCCCGCCAAGCAAGGAGCCCGATGCAGGACTCGATCCCAGGACGCTGGGATCATGACCTGAGCCGAAGGCAGCTGCTTAACCGACTGAGCCACCCAGGCATCCCCAAACAGATAATATTTTGTCAGAGGGCAAACTTCTCTATGACGAATTAGAGTGCATGTCCTTCATCTGAAATTATCGACTTTAAGGCTTCCAGTTGCTGCTGCTCCTTTGGTGGTTGTATTCTAGAATTTTAAGAGCAACTCCATGTTCTCCCTATTTCCTTCTGTTAGCCTCTAGTCAGGTACACGCGTGACCCTTCCGTCATTACAGTGTGCCTTCTTGAGAGCTCCTGCAGCTTCGTTCCAGCTTTTCTATCACACAGCAACCAGAAATTCGAGAATTTACCAAGATGAGTAATTCAGGGAAAACCAACTCTCTTGTCCCCACCATCCAGTCTAGGAAAGAGATGCTCAATGGTGTGTTTCTAAAAGTGGGGACGACCCCACCCTCCCCCCCGCATGCAGTCAGAAGGAAGTAAAGTGTCTTTCTGTTGCAGGATTATGAGGTGGGTCAAGGGGGTGGATCCCTGAAAATGGAAAGGCAGGGGCTGGACGTGAAATGTCTAAAAGGGAGGAGTTTCGGGGGGTTCCTGTCAGGGTTGAGACCTGGCTCCCACTCGTGTGCTCTGCCTGGGAGGCAACTTGCAGCAGAATTCACGAGGAGCATGTGTCTAGGCCTGCAGAGCCACGGAAAGGCTTCTAGGTCAGTGCATGGCTGTCCCCTGAGATGTCCGTGAGTCCTGCCAGGCTGAGCGATGTCCGAGGACTGAGCTGGGCCCAAGCCGACAGAGCAGAGGAGCACCAATAATGCTGGCAACCTTGTGCACTTGGGAGCCATGCCTCCCCACCCCCAGTTCCCTGGCACTATGGAAGCCTGGAATTCCCATGTGACCCCAAAGGGAAAGGAAGATATCCTTATGAGGACAAGGGAGGCTTTTCTACCAGGTAGGTGGAGAGAGTAATTTGTAAACTTAGAGCGACGAAGAAACAGACATTCCTTGCACCTCAGCGTTGTAGACTCTAAGGTGAAGGGACCACACAGTGTTCTGGATCCAAATATGCCACTGTTATGCACAAGAGCAAAGTAATGTTCCCTGCTGTGTTTCCAGTATCCTTACTGATACAGGGGTTTTTCTGGCTGCCTTAATGCCCAACACCAAGCATTCCACCCCTTAAACAGATGCCCAGGTCTTTTCCCTAGTGGTAAAGAAGTCACAAACATTAAAAAGTCACCAAGAGTATTAATAAAAGCAATGTGCTTACTATGTGTCCAATGCCCTGACAAGGTCTGTACTCAGAGTATCTCACGGAGTCTTTGCTATGATCCCATGTGTCAATCATGTGATTTGTCCTCATTCTGTACGCAAACTCAGAGAGGCTGAGTAGCTTGCCCCAGATCACCCAGACTCTGAGTGGCATGGTTGGTTACAAGCTCTGGCTCCCTCTGTCAGTGCCCTGAACTGTCCTCTGCGGAGGAGCCAATGCCAGGAGCTACATGAGTGTAAGGACGTGGTGCTGGAGAAGTCTCCAAGGTGCTTCCCCTGAAGAGCAGAGCTGTCAGAGAAGCCCAGGGAACTCTTTGGTGGGGGGGCTGGGTCCTGAAGGAGGGAGACAGAGCCCGTGTCTGAGTATGGCAGGCAAAGGGAGCTTTAGGAAGAAATGCACGAAGAACGTATGGTTCATTCCAGGAGCCCAGAGCAGACTGGGATTCCTGAAGGGAGGAGACTCACTCTACGGCTGTCCCTGCCTCCCCCTCAGCTTCCTCCTAGTGACCCTTCTGATGGGCTGCATGTGAACCTTTTGCTTTCATTCATTTGCCTCTTGAAGTAATGTTCGGCAGCTTGAGGCCTCTGGTCTAAAACTAGCAGTGTTTTGTGGGGTCAAGGCGGGGAGGACTCGCATGTTTTCCCCCCAGGGCTATCTGACCATGATTCTGCACAGATGAACACAGTGCAGTCATGTGGTGGGAGCCAGAGTGAGTTACAGGGGGGAGTGGGGCGCTCCCTGACATGCCGGTACCTGACCTGGTTCGTGTGTTCATTCCTTCCTGTCTCAAGAAAAAGAATTACCATCCTGGTGTTAAGGATGTGAGAGAGCGTACCAAACCAATGAGGACACAAATCCATCAGGAGACTTTAATGCACGTGTCCCTTCCATCTAGGCATGTGGGAGGCAGCATGGCACAGGGAGAGGAACCTTCCAGGCTTTTCATGTCACAGTCACTCACCACCTCCCACCTGCTTTATTCTACACTGTATACCCCACAATCTCTCCACTGCCTCTGCTACGTTCCTAGCAGGAGGAGGTGAGAACTCCAGCAGGAAGTCTGGTATGTGGATTCAGACCCAATGCC
>NW_026740042.1:72884-79699 GCF_022355385.1 Mustela nigripes | reverse complement strand
AAAACACAACAGACTGCTTCGGGCCATGTTGGAATCTGCCATTTCCCCTCATATGACAAATGTCACTGATTTAATGAATGGAAGGCCTGAGGCAATGAAGAAAAACAGGGAAAAATTCCAGATTTTATTTAAATAACAGGAAAAACATACATAGCAAGAAAATAATGATTGGCTTTTAAGAGAAATGAAATGGATCCTTCAACACAGACTACTATAATTCTTTATAGACTGCCTTGGGTAATGTCAATGATTTCACGGTAAACTTGCTGATATACATCTAAACCAAACAAAAAGTCTATATGATTGTAGCAAGAAATAGTTTTATGGTAAATAGGGTTTGTAATTTCAGAAAGTAGATTTTTCACATCTTGAGGATCGGCCAACAAGTCATTGCCCCCGTTCCAAGTCGCTGTCGATACGTTCATGTTCCTCACGTCGTAATATGGAGAAGTGGACTAAATGTAGAAGGTTTTCGCAGAAAATGATACATAGAAGGTGTTCTTTACTATTCTTTAAATGATTAATTAATACAATTTTAAAGTACGTTGAATCTAAAATAATTACTATGATGGAAGCAAGGAATATTGAAAGAATCGTTATTATGATTTTTACTTAGAAATAGATCAGATACAAATCAAAACTAGACCATTTGCTCTAATTCAGGGTGTTCAAACATGCCGCAGAAGGAATTTCAGTTTTATTTATAAGGCATGAAAGTATTTTAATCAAAATTTTCTGTAGCTGGGGCGCCTGGGTGTCTGAGTTGTTGGGCATCTGCCTTCAGCTCAGGTCATGATCCTGGGGTCCTGGGATGGAGCCCCGCATCAGGCTCCCAGCTCAGCGGAAAGCCTGCTTCTCTCTCTTCCACTCCCCCTGCTTATGTTCCCTTTCTCACTGTGTCTCTCTCTCTAATAAATAAATAAAATCTTTTAAAAAAATTTCTGTAGCTGTATAGCTGTCAATATATTCATCAATAAATGGTAAATATTGGAGGGGGAGCAAGTCTGATTTTATTGATTTTAATCTTTCCAGTTTACTTTGGAGTTTTACACAAGCAAACCACACCAGGCATGAAGTTTAGCTAAGGCAGAAGAGGATAATGGGAAAGAATAATTTTGAAGATGGCAGATTTGGGTTCTAATACCTCAAGATTTCTGTCATGTTCTTCATACAATATTACTATCTTCTCATTAACTTTTGTCTTTTCCTCATAATTACAGGTTTGTCTTATCTTCCCAAATACAATCAAGAGCTTTTAGGGTCAAGAACCATATTATGCCTTTTATTTCTTATTTAACTAACCACAGAGCTATGCATATTATACACACAATATTTTTTCTCCTGAGGGAGGATGAATTACTCTATAGCCTGTCAAACTTCTCCAGGCTTACCTGAGGTATTTGTTGTTAAAATACATAGAAAATCTGGAAAAGCCCCCATTGGATGTGAGACTATGGAGCCAAATCATGGCAGTCTTTGCCTGCTGGTCCTTCTCACTGTTATTATCCTCTCGGGCCCTTCTCTGTAGCCACCTCCTCTGAACTGACCCGGGAGATAGTTTTTAGCTTATGCATAATTATGTACCTGATTAAAATGAACCAAGTTCAGAATAGGACTGCCCCAATCAAAAGCTCTCAAGTGACTAGAATGAAAAACCTGAAAGAAAAAAAAAATTTTAAAGCAAGATTATACTCATCTGTTTCCTACAGTGCAGCTGGTAAAGTGAGGTGTGAGTTTCATATCCTGTCCCTCTGTATGGGACCTGTTGGAATATATATGCACAGGGACACGTCTTCACTTCTCCCTTCCTTTGAAAAGGGCAAGAAATGGAATGGGGGAGGTGGTGAGGGACAGGGGCATCTACGGAACGTGATTCTATCAGTTTCATATAAATGCACGTTCCTCCAAGGCCTTTTACCTTGTTAATGGGAGCCTGTGTGCTCATCAGCCCTCCCCGGAAAGCCTCAGCTCCATCCACAGAGGACAAAAGTGAGTGTCTATGGGCACCTACATGGCTCAGTCTGTTACGTGTCCAACTCTTGGCTTCAGCTCAGATCATGTTCTCAGGGTTGTGGGAGTGAGCCCTGCATTGGGCTCTGCACACAGTAGGGAGTCTGCTTGAAGATTCTCCCTCTCCCTCTTCCTCTGCCCCTCCCTGTGCTCACACTCTCTCTCTAAAATAAATAAATATCTCTTTAAAATATACATAAATATAAATATATCTTTTTTTAAAATCTTAAAAGAAAAAAAAGTGTCTAGTGCTAGGTGCACTAGCACTGAAATAACATGTCCCTAAACATCCTTGCTTCAAACAACAGCTCTCAAGAGCATGTTCCAGAAGCCACCCCTTGCTTGCTTCACCTTTCATAACTGTAGCCTCACCACCACCACCTGCTGTGAGCCTCTTAGGTCTAATCTGATCATATCCCTTTCTCCCCCTGATAATGTTTTCATTGCAGGAAGTTTCAGACTCTCAGCTTCCAGATCTTCTCTGGGACTCTAACCCTGACAGGTCTCCGTGCACCCACCATTTTATCTTCTCCTAACTCCTCCCAACTTCTAAAACTCTTTCTGCCATCTGGACTTCCATTGTTAGCGTATATCTTAAAATCCATCTCTGATGGGTTCCTTTACCTTCCTGCTCTCTGGACAACCTGATTTTCTCCCAACAACACTTCTTACCCTGCAGTTCTTTCTTTCCACAAAACCAGCTGAGGTTATTCATGATCTTAGCATTTGTAAAACTTGTCGATTCTGAGGAATTTCCTCACATTACCCATGATGCCATTGCACCCAGCTGTTCATTTCTATCCTAGAGCTTTTCTCCACTTAGCTTCTGGAATACCGTCATTTCTTTTTTTTTTTTTTTTTAATAATTAAAAAAAATTTTATAAACATATAACATATTATTAGCCTCAGGGGTACAGGTCTGTGAATCGCTAGGTTTACACACTTCACAGCACTCACTATATCACATACCCTCCCCAATGTCCGTAACCCCACCATCCTCTCCCTACCCCACTCCCCCCGGCCATGCTCAGTTTGTTTTGGGGCATTAAGAGTCTCTTATGGTTTGTCTAATACCATCATTTCTTGATCTTCATATTTCACTCCCGGCCCCTTTTTGGTTTCTTTGCTGTAGCCATCCAACCGCCACTGCCTGACCTTTGAATCCTTCCATGTCTCAGCCTTCTACCCATGCTCCTCTTCTCCCCATCTGTATTTGCTCTGTGTGTATTCTCATCCAGTTTCTTGGTTTTCAGTAGTGTCCATACTTAAAATGTTTATCCTCTTCTGTAAGTCTCTTCTAAATACTAGACTCCTATACACAACTGCTTATTCAAGTTAAACACTGGGATGCCTCACACTTAACATCTCCAAATGTGAACATCTTCTCTGTCCCTCAAACATGCACTGCCACCAAATGTCCCTATCTCCTTTAATGGCAATTGCATATTTTCCTTGCTTAGGCCAGAAAGTCTGGAATCATCCAAGACTTTTCCCTCTCTCCTTTCACAGAATCCATATTAAATGTCTTCGGCTGCATGTTTACAATACACACGTACACTCAGAACCCAACCCTCTTTAGCACCCTTCCTGGAAACACATCTGTGCAGGCCATCATCAATCTGGATTGTGGTGGTCTCCAAAATTTCTCATTGTTTCCACTTCAATCTACCCAGCATGGCACCCAAAGCATTCTTTTTTTTCCCCCAAGTAAACTCTGCCCCTAAAGTGGTGCTTGAACTCATGACCCTAAGATCAAGCATCACATGCTCTGTTGACTGAGCCTTTGAGGTGTCCCCTAAGCATTCCTTTAAAACTATAAGTCATATTGTGTCTGCTCCCTGCTCAAAAACCTGCAGTGGCTGCTCACTTAGCTAGAAAGCCAAAGTCCTCCCAATGGAGTACTTGTTCCTTTCTGGCTCTAGTACATTTCTGCCCCCTTTTCCCTACTTCTTTCTTTCTTAATTGCTGAAATCAGCCACAGTGACCTTTTAGCCATCCCTCTCAGAAATGCTCCTAAGTAAAGGGCTTTGCTTTGGTCAATCTTTCTGTCTCGAATGTTCTTCCTCCAGGTTGTTCACATTGCTAACTTTCTTGGCTTCTCTAAATCTTTTCTCAAATGTCACCATCTCATTGAGGTTGGCCTAACCTCTCTGTTCAAAAACACAACCCACTACCCACTGTGTCTAATCTCTTTATCTTGCTTTTTCCCCTTTATTTTTCCATAGTTTCTACTCCCTTCTAAAGTTTTAATAATTTACTTATTTGCTATGCTTAATGTTTATTGTCTGTATATCTAACTGCTAGAATGTCAGCTTAAGGAGGACAGGAATATTTACTTTGTTCATTGATGTCTACCCCGAGCATAGAACAGTACAGGGCACATAGTAGGTACTCAGTAAATATTGTTTCAATAGATGAATAGATGCAAAGGTTGCTTAGACTTTCCTGGTCTATTTATCACCAGGAATGAACTAAGATTTTTAATAATTTACCTCAAAACAATCACTTAGTAGATTTAGACATGTTAAATGAGAATGTCCTTCCCAATATCTCAATGATACTTGAATTCATTAGTGTTCATTAAATTTAAACAATACTCTTGATCATCACCGTTGAACTGTCATAATATTTTTGTTAGTTAAGTCAGAGCATTATTATTAACTCCATTTTTAAAATTAAGGAAACTGACTTCATAAGGAGTAAGTGAGCTTGCTGAGTGTCTCACTAGCAGTAAGTTTCAGAGAAAAGATTCAGTGCCTGATATTTTTATCTCAAGTATACTGTTCCTTCTAAGATTTTATCCTGGCTATCAACTTTAAGATGATATTCACACTGGATTTTTTCTTCATTAATATTCATGCAACATATATTCTTGAGTGTCTGTTGTTTGCCCAGAACTCTTGGCCTTGCACATATAGAAGTGAATAAAACTTGCTCAAGGGCCTTATGAAGTTCACAATTGAACAGACAAGAGAATGAAGTCTAGTGAGAGACTAGGCATTGGGATACCTGTGTTTTAGTCTTAGGTTTTTAAAATTTTATTATTGTTGTTATTATTATTATTAGTCTTGGGTGTTTTTGAAGGAATAACTCTGAATCTTTGGGTAAGTCAAATGATAAACATGGCCTCAATGATTCCTAGTCTATTATTCCAAATTAACTTTTTCTCATTTGTAAAACAGAAAATAGGTATATTGCTCTGATTATTGCTTAGGGTTAGAAGATCTAATAGATTATGATATTAACATATTAGAAACCATGAAGAATTACATAAATATGTAATAGTTACATTTTATCCTTCTAAATTTATCATCCTAATGACAATGGCATGATTCTTAGAATGATGGGATAAACCACGAGTAGTATAAATAAAATTGTACTAAAAAGCACTTGAAAAGTTATACCTGACTCCAGTGTAGCATATTTTGAACAGATGTCCCTGCTGGGTTATGTGACAAATACACATCCAGACGACTCTGAGGGGTTAAAAAATTATTTTTATATTTAGGCCACCCAGAGAAAGCATAACTTTATGTATTTGCTACACTAAATAATTTCAATAAAATTTAAAGTAATTTTAAGCAAATAATATAAATAAAATATAAAATTATATTTTAATTAAGTACATAAATGTACTTACTAAATATTTAATTTTACATTAACGTAGAAGCTATTATTGGATTTCCGAGTTATGTAGTTTGTCATCCCATACTGAAAACAATCTAAACTCTTAGGACTCACACACAGACCCTTTGGAGAGCACAAATGACTGAAAAGATAGAAATTACCAGGAGAAATGGAAAAGGAAAATTTAAAAACCCTCAAAAAAGCAAAGTACTAAAGCCAGTTTTTTCTTCAAGTTATTTGTCAATCCCAGGGAATCTGAAGTTTAATTGTGAGAACTAAGCTAGTTGAGGAAAACAAACAAACAAACAAACAAACAAAATCAGCCCACAGCCTGCCAAGGGTGATTAGGAGATTTAAAAAGAAACCCTTTCCATGATGAACCGGGCTCCTGAAATGCTACACAACTCACAGTGAAACAATCAGAAATGCAGCAGCTTTCATGTCAACCTGTCATCAAGGTTTGAATTACCTACAATGTCCCTGGAAACCTTAGTCAGTGAGCAAGACTTACAATGTCAATGTAGTCCTATCAAAATCTCAGCAAGTTCTCTTAAGGATATCAACAAACTGTTTTTCAGATGGAGAAGCGGAAGACCCAGGACAGCCAATACAATATTGTAAGGGAGGAACAAAGTTGGAGGATGGACGTACACAACTTCAAGATGTACTATCAACCTACAGTAATCAAGAAGTGGGGTACTGGTGGAAGAATAGACCATCAGATCCATAGAATGGAAAAAGGGCCCCAAAATAGACCCCTATATAGTCAACAGATCTTTGAAAAAGAGAAAAGGCAATACAATCAAGAAACAATGGTGTCTTCAACAAATGGTCCTGGAACAACTAGACGACATGGAAAAGAAAAAGAAAAAAAAAAGAATTGAGGCACAGACTCACACCCTTCGCAAGAGTTAACTCAAAATAGAACACAGATCTAAATGTCAAACTCAAAACTATGAAACTCCTATAAGATGACCTAGTAGAGAAAATCTAGTTGACTTTGGGTCTAGTGATGGATTTGTAGATAAAACACCAAAGGCACAACCTATGAAAGAAATAACTGAAAAGCTGAACTTCTTCCGTCAAAAACGTCCACTTTGCAAAAGACAAAGAGAATTAGAAGACAGGCCACAGACTGGAAGAAAATATTTGCAAAAGACATATCTATGAAGGTGTTA